>NW_027660581.1:0-41722 GCF_963280865.1 Gymnoscopelus braueri | reverse complement strand
AGATAAGCACTTTGGTGACATTTTCCTGTAACTTGTTCCCAGTACATTCTAAGTGGCTGCTGACTTTGTGAGGTCTCTAAAAGTGGGTTTTAGGAGCCCAACACAAAATACATAAGCCCTAATGCCTTCTTTCAGACAAAACTGACACCCACTTTCTTAAAAAAATCTTGGGTCAAAATAGCATTTTTAGACTGAGATAAGCACTTTGGTGACATTTTCCTGTAACTTGTTCCCAGTACATTGTAAGTGGCTGCTGACTTTGTGAGGTCTCTAAAAGGTGGTTTTAGGAGCCCAACACAAAATACATGAGCCCTAATGCCTTCCTTCAGACAAAACTGACACCCACTTTCCTTAAAAAATCGTGGCTCAAAATAGCACTTTTGGGCTGAGATAAGCACTTTGGTGACATTTTCCTGTAACTTGTTCCCAGTACATTCTAAGTGGCTGCTGACTTTGTGAGGTCTCTAAAAGTGGGTTTTAGGAGCCCAACACAAAATACATGAGCCCTAATGCCTTCCTTCAGACAAAACTGACACCCACTTTCCTTAAAAAATCGTGGCTCAAAATAGCACTTTTGGGCTGAGATAAGCACTTTGGTGACATTTTCCTGTAACTTGTTCCCAGTACATTCTAAGTGGCTGCTGACTTTGTGAGGTCTCTAAAAGTGGGTTTTAGGAGCCCAACACAAAATACATGAGCCCTAATGCCTTCCTTCAGACAAAACTGACACCCACTTTCCTTAAAAAATCGTGGCTCAAAATAGCACTTTTGGGCTGAGATAAGCACTTTGGTGACATTTTCCTGTAACTTGTTCCCAGTACATTCTAAGTGGCTGCTGACTTTGTGAGGTCTCTAAAAGTGGGTTTTAGGAGCCCAACACAAAATACATGAGCCCTAATGCCTTCCTTCAGACAAAACTGACACCCACTTTCCTTAAAAAATCGTGGCTCAAAATAGCACTTTTGGGCTGAGATAAGCACTTTGGTGACATTTTCCTGTAACTTGTTCCCAGTACATTCTAAGTGGCTGCTGACTTTGTGAGGTCTCTAAAAGTGGGTTTTAGGAGCCCAACACAAAATACATAAGCCCTAATGCCTTCTTTCAGACAAAACTGACACCCACTTTCTTAAAAAAATCTTGGGTCAAAATAGCATTTTTAGACTGAGATAAGCACTTTGGTGACATTTTCCTGTAACTTGTTCCCAGTACATTGTAAGTGGCTGCTGACTTTGTGAGGTCTCTAAAAGGTGGTTTTAGGAGCCCAACACAAAATACATGAGCCCTAATGCCTTCCTTCAGACAAAACTGACACCCACTTTCCTTAAAAAATCGTGGCTCAAAATAGCACTTTTGGGCTGAGATAAGCACTTTGGTGACATTTTCCTGTAACTTGTTCCCAGTACATTCTAAGTGGCTGCTGACTTTGTGAGGTCTCTAAAAGTGGGTTTTAGGAGCCCAACACAAAATACATGAGCCCTAATGCCTTCCTTCAGACAAAACTGACACCCACTTTCCTTAAAAAATCGTGGCTCAAAATAGCACTTTTGGGCTGAGATAAGCACTTTGGTGACATTTTCCTGTAACTTGTTCCCAGTACATTCTAAGTGGCTGCTGACTTTGTGAGGTCTCTAAAAGTGGGTTTTAGGAGCCCAACACAAAATACATGAGCCCTAATGCCTTCCTTCAGACAAAACTGACACCCACTTTCCTTAAAAAATCGTGGCTCAAAATAGCACTTTTGGGCTGAGATAAGCACTTTGGTGACATTTTCCTGTAACTTGTTCCCAGTACATTCTAAGTGGCTGCTGACTTTGTGAGGTCTCTAAAAGTGGGTTTTAGGAGCCCAACACAAAATACATGAGCCCTAATGCCTTCCTTCAGACAAAACTGACACCCACTTTCCTTAAAAAATCGTGGCTCAAAATAGCACTTTTGGGCTGAGATAAGCACTTTGGTGACATTTTCCTGTAACTTGTTCCCAGTACATTCTAAGTGGCTGCTGACTTTGTGAGGTCTCTAAAAGTGGGTTTTAGGAGCCCAACACAAAATACATAAGCCCTAATGCCTTCTTTCAGACAAAACTGACACCCACTTTCTTAAAAAAATCTTGGGTCAAAATAGCATTTTTAGACTGAGATAAGCACTTTGGTGACATTTTCCTGTAACTTGTTCCCAGTACATTGTAAGTGGCTGCTGACTTTGTGAGGTCTCTAAAAGGTGGTTTTAGGAGCCCAACACAAAATACATGAGCCCTAATGCCTTCCTTCAGACAAAACTGACACCCACTTTCCTTAAAAAATCGTGGCTCAAAATAGCACTTTTGGGCTGAGATAAGCACTTTGGTGACATTTTCCTGTAACTTGTTCCCAGTACATTCTAAGTGGCTGCTGACTTTGTGAGGTCTCTAAAAGTGGGTTTTAGGAGCCCAACACAAAATACATGAGCCCTAATGCCTTCCTTCAGACAAAACTGACACCCACTTTCCTTAAAAAATCGTGGCTCAAAATAGCACTTTTGGGCTGAGATAAGCACTTTGGTGACATTTTCCTGTAACTTGTTCCCAGTACATTCTAAGTGGCTGCTGACTTTGTGAGGTCTCTAAAAGTGGGTTTTAGGAGCCCAACACAAAATACATGAGCCCTAATGCCTTCCTTCAGACAAAACTGACACCCACTTTCCTTAAAAAATCGTGGCTCAAAATAGCACTTTTGGGCTGAGATAAGCACTTTGGTGACATTTTCCTGTAACTTGTTCCCAGTACATTCTAAGTGGCTGCTGACTTTGTGAGGTCTCTAAAAGTGGGTTTTAGGAGCCCAACACAAAATACATGAGCCCTAATGCCTTCCTTCAGACAAAACTGACACCCACTTTCCTTAAAAAATCGTGGCTCAAAATAGCACTTTTGGGCTGAGATAAGCACTTTGGTGACATTTTCCTGTAACTTGTTCCCAGTACATTCTAAGTGGCTGCTGACTTTGTGAGGTCTCTAAAAGTGGGTTTTAGGAGCCCAACACAAAATACATAAGCCCTAATGCCTTCTTTCAGACAAAACTGACACCCACTTTCTTAAAAAAATCTTGGGTCAAAATAGCATTTTTAGACTGAGATAAGCACTTTGGTGACATTTTCCTGTAACTTGTTCCCAGTACATTGTAAGTGGCTGCTGACTTTGTGAGGTCTCTAAAAGGTGGTTTTAGGAGCCCAACACAAAATACATGAGCCCTAATGCCTTCCTTCAGACAAAACTGACACCCACTTTCCTTAAAAAATCGTGGCTCAAAATAGCACTTTTGGGCTGAGATAAGCACTTTGGTGACATTTTCCTGTAACTTGTTCCCAGTACATTCTAAGTGGCTGCTGACTTTGTGAGGTCTCTAAAAGTGGGTTTTAGGAGCCCAACACAAAATACATGAGCCCTAATGCCTTCCTTCAGACAAAACTGACACCCACTTTCCTTAAAAAATCGTGGCTCAAAATAGCACTTTTGGGCTGAGATAAGCACTTTGGTGACATTTTCCTGTAACTTGTTCCCAGTACATTCTAAGTGGCTGCTGACTTTGTGAGGTCTCTAAAAGTGGGTTTTAGGAGCCCAACACAAAATACATGAGCCCTAATGCCTTCCTTCAGACAAAACTGACACCCACTTTCCTTAAAAAATCGTGGCTCAAAATAGCACTTTTGGGCTGAGATAAGCACTTTGGTGACATTTTCCTGTAACTTGTTCCCAGTACATTCTAAGTGGCTGCTGACTTTGTGAGGTCTCTAAAAGTGGGTTTTAGGAGCCCAACACAAAATACATGAGCCCTAATGCCTTCCTTCAGACAAAACTGACACCCACTTTCCTTAAAAAATCGTGGCTCAAAATAGCACTTTTGGGCTGAGATAAGCACTTTGGTGACATTTTCCTGTAACTTGTTCCCAGTACATTCTAAGTGGCTGCTGACTTTGTGAGGTCTCTAAAAGTGGGTTTTAGGAGCCCAACACAAAATACATAAGCCCTAATGCCTTCTTTCAGACAAAACTGACACCCACTTTCTTAAAAAAATCTTGGGTCAAAATAGCATTTTTAGACTGAGATAAGCACTTTGGTGACATTTTCCTGTAACTTGTTCCCAGTACATTGTAAGTGGCTGCTGACTTTGTGAGGTCTCTAAAAGGTGGTTTTAGGAGCCCAACACAAAATACATGAGCCCTAATGCCTTCCTTCAGACAAAACTGACACCCACTTTCCTTAAAAAATCGTGGCTCAAAATAGCACTTTTGGGCTGAGATAAGCACTTTGGTGACATTTTCCTGTAACTTGTTCCCAGTACATTCTAAGTGGCTGCTGACTTTGTGAGGTCTCTAAAAGTGGGTTTTAGGAGCCCAACACAAAATACATGAGCCCTAATGCCTTCCTTCAGACAAAACTGACACCCACTTTCCTTAAAAAATCGTGGCTCAAAATAGCACTTTTGGGCTGAGATAAATACTTTGGTGACATTTTCCTGTAACTTGTTCCCAGTACATTCTAAGTGGCTGCTGACTTTGTGAGGTCTCTAAAAGTGGGTTTTAGGAGCCCAACACAAAATACATGAGCCCTAATGCCTTCCTTCAGACAAAACTGACACCCACTTTCCTTAAAAAATCGTGGCTCAAAATAGCACTTTTGGGCTGAGATAAGCACTTTGGTGACATTTTCCTGTAACTTGTTCCCAGTACATTCTAAGTGGCTGCTGACTTTGTGAGGTCTCTAAAAGTGGGTTTTAGGAGCCCAACACAAAATACATAAGCCCTAATGCCTTCTTTCAGACAAAACTGACACCCACTTTCTTAAAAAAATCTTGGGTCAAAATAGCATTTTTAGACTGAGATAAGCACTTTGGTGACATTTTCCTGTAACTTGTTCCCAGTACATTGTAAGTGGCTGCTGACTTTGTGAGGTCTCTAAAAGGTGGTTTTAGGAGCCCAACACAAAATACATGAGCCCTAATGCCTTCCTTCAGACAAAACTGACACCCACTTTCCTTAAAAAATCGTGGCTCAAAATAGCACTTTTGGGCTGAGATAAGCACTTTGGTGACATTTTCCTGTAACTTGTTCCCAGTACATTCTAAGTGGCTGCTGACTTTGTGAGGTCTCTAAAAGTGGGTTTTAGGAGCCCAACACAAAATACATGAGCCCTAATGCCTTCCTTCAGACAAAACTGACACCCACTTTCCTTAAAAAATCGTGGCTCAAAATAGCACTTTTGGGCTGAGATAAGCACTTTGGTGACATTTTCCTGTAACTTGTTCCCAGTACATTCTAAGTGGCTGCTGACTTTGTGAGGTCTCTAAAAGTGGGTTTTAGGAGCCCAACACAAAATACATGAGCCCTAATGCCTTCCTTCAGACAAAACTGACACCCACTTTCCTTAAAAAATCGTGGCTCAAAATAGCACTTTTGGGCTGAGATAAGCACTTTGGTGACATTTTCCTGTAACTTGTTCCCAGTACATTCTAAGTGGCTGCTGACTTTGTGAGGTCTCTAAAAGTGGGTTTTAGGAGCCCAACACAAAATACATGAGCCCTAATGCCTTCCTTCAGACAAAACTGACACCCACTTTCCTTAAAAAATCGTGGCTCAAAATAGCACTTTTGGGCTGAGATAAGCACTTTGGTGACATTTTCCTGTAACTTGTTCCCAGTACATTCTAAGTGGCTGCTGACTTTGTGAGGTCTCTAAAAGTGGGTTTTAGGAGCCCAACACAAAATACATAAGCCCTAATGCCTTCTTTCAGACAAAACTGACACCCACTTTCTTAAAAAAATCTTGGGTCAAAATAGCATTTTTAGACTGAGATAAGCACTTTGGTGACATTTTCCTGTAACTTGTTCCCAGTACATTGTAAGTGGCTGCTGACTTTGTGAGGTCTCTAAAAGGTGGTTTTAGGAGCCCAACACAAAATACATGAGCCCTAATGCCTTCCTTCAGACAAAACTGACACCCACTTTCCTTAAAAAATCGTGGCTCAAAATAGCACTTTTGGGCTGAGATAAGCACTTTGGTGACATTTTCCTGTAACTTGTTCCCAGTACATTCTAAGTGGCTGCTGACTTTGTGAGGTCTCTAAAAGTGGGTTTTAGGAGCCCAACACAAAATACATGAGCCCTAATGCCTTCCTTCAGACAAAACTGACACCCACTTTCCTTAAAAAATCGTGGCTCAAAATAGCACTTTTGGGCTGAGATAAGCACTTTGGTGACATTTTCCTGTAACTTGTTCCCAGTACATTCTAAGTGGCTGCTGACTTCGTGAGGTCTCTAAAAGTGGGTTTTAGGAGCCCAACACAAAATACATGAGCCCTAATGCCTTCCTTCAGACAAAACTGACACCCACTTTCCTTAAAAAATCGTGGCTCAAAATAGCACTTTTGGGCTGAGATAAGCACTTTGGTGACATTTTCCTGTAACTTGTTCCCAGTACATTCTAAGTGGCTGCTGACTTTGTGAGGTCTCTAAAAGTGGGTTTTAGGAGCCCAACACAAAATACATGAGCCCTAATGCCTTCCTTCAGACAAAACTGACACCCACTTTCCTTAAAAAATCGTGGCTCAAAATAGCACTTTTGGGCTGAGATAAGCACTTTGGTGACATTTTCCTGTAACTTGTTCCCAGTACATTCTAAGTGGCTGCTGACTTTGTGAGGTCTCTAAAAGTGGGTTTTAGGAGCCCAACACAAAATACATAAGCCCTAATGCCTTCTTTCAGACAAAACTGACACCCACTTTCTTAAAAAAATCTTGGGTCAAAATAGCATTTTTAGACTGAGATAAGCACTTTGGTGACATTTTCCTGTAACTTGTTCCCAGTACATTGTAAGTGGCTGCTGACTTTGTGAGGTCTCTAAAAGGTGGTTTTAGGAGCCCAACACAAAATACATGAGCCCTAATGCCTTCCTTCAGACAAAACTGACACCCACTTTCCTTAAAAAATCGTGGCTCAAAATAGCACTTTTGGGCTGAGATAAGCACTTTGGTGACATTTTCCTGTAACTTGTTCCCAGTACATTCTAAGTGGCTGCTGACTTTGTGAGGTCTCTAAAAGTGGGTTTTAGGAGCCCAACACAAAATACATGAGCCCTAATGCCTTCCTTCAGACAAAACTGACACCCACTTTCCTTAAAAAATCGTGGCTCAAAATAGCACTTTTGGGCTGAGATAAGCACTTTGGTGACATTTTCCTGTAACTTGTTCCCAGTACATTCTAAGTGGCTGCTGACTTTGTGAGGTCTCTAAAAGTGGGTTTTAGGAGCCCAACACAAAATACATGAGCCCTAATGCCTTCCTTCAGACAAAACTGACACCCACTTTCCTTAAAAAATCGTGGCTCAAATCAGCACTTTTGGGCTGAGATAAGCACTTTGGTGACATTTTCCTGTAACTTGTTCCCAGTACATTCTAAGTGGCTGCTGACTTTGTGAGGTCTCTAAAAGTGGGTTTTAGGAGCCCAACACAAAATACATGAGCCCTAATGCCTTCCTTCAGACAAAACTGACACCCACTTTCCTTAAAAAATCGTGGCTCAAAATAGAACTTTTGGGCTGAGATAAGCACTTTGGTGACATTTTCCTGTAACTTGTTCCCAGTACATTCTAAGTGGCTGCTGACTTTGTGAGGTCTCTAAAAGTGGGTTTTAGGAGCCCAACACAAAATACATAAGCCCTAATGCCTTCTTTCAGACAAAACTGACACCCACTTTCTTAAAAAAATCTTGGGTCAAAATAGCATTTTTAGACTGAGATAAGCACTTTGGTGACATTTTCCTGTAACTTGTTCCCAGTACATTGTAAGTGGCTGCTGACTTTGTGAGGTCTCTAAAAGGTGGTTTTAGGAGCCCAACACAAAATACATGAGCCCTAATGCCTTCCTTCAGACAAAACTGACACCCACTTTCCTTAAAAAATCGTGGCTCAAAATAGCACTTTTGGGCTGAGATAAGCACTTTGGTGACATTTTCCTGTAACTTGTTCCCAGTACATTCTAAGTGGCTGCTGACTTTGTGAGGTCTCTAAAAGTGGGTTTTAGGAGCCCAACACAAAATACATGAGCCCTAATGCCTTCCTTCAGACAAAACTGACACCCACTTTCCTTAAAAAATCGTGGCTCAAAATAGCACTTTTGGGCTGAGATAAGCACTTTGGTGACATTTTCCTGTAACTTGTTCCCAGTACATTCTAAGTGGCTGCTGACTTTGTGAGGTCTCTAAAAGTGGGTTTTAGGAGCCCAACACAAAATACATGAGCCCTAATGCCTTCCTTCAGACAAAACTGACACCCACTTTCCTTAAAAAATCGTGGCTCAAAATAGCACTTTTGGGCTGAGATAAGCACTTTGGTGACATTTTCCTGTAACTTGTTCCCAGTACATTCTAAGTGGCTGCTGACTTTGTGAGGTCTCTAAAAGTGGGTTTTAGGAGCCCAACACAAAATACATAAGCCCTAATGCCTTCTTTCAGACAAAACTGACACCCACTTTCTTAAAAAAATCTTGGGTCAAAATAGCATTTTTAGACTGAGATAAGCACTTTGGTGACATTTTCCTGTAACTTGTTCCCAGTACATTGTAAGTGGCTGCTGACTTTGTGAGGTCTCTAAAAGGTGGTTTTAGGAGCCCAACACAAAATACATGAGCCCTAATGCCTTCCTTCAGACAAAACTGACACCCACTTTCCTTAAAAAATCGTGGCTCAAAATAGCACTTTTGGGCTGAGATAAGCACTTTGGTGACATTTTCCTGTAACTTGTTCCCAGTACATTCTAAGTGGCTGCTGACTTTGTGAGGTCTCTAAAAGTGGGTTTTAGGAGCCCAACACAAAATACATGAGCCCTAATGCCTTCCTTCAGACAAAACTGACACCCACTTTCCTTAAAAAATCGTGGCTCAAAATAGCACTTTTGGGCTGAGATAAGCACTTTGGTGACATTTTCCTGTAACTTGTTCCCAGTACATTCTAAGTGGCTGCTGACTTTGTGAGGTCTCTAAAAGTGGGTTTTAGGAGCCCAACACAAAATACATGAGCCCTAATGCCTTCCTTCAGACAAAACTGACACCCACTTTCCTTAAAAAATCGTGGCTCAAAATAGCACTTTTGGGCTGAGATAAGCACTTTGGTGACATTTTCCTGTAACTTGTTCCCAGTACATTCTAAGTGGCTGCTGACTTTGTGAGGTCTCTAAAAGTGGGTTTTAGGAGCCCAACACAAAATACATGAGCCCTAATGCCTTCCTTCAGACAAAACTGACACCCACTTTCCTTAAAAAATCGTGGCTCAAAATAGCACTTTTGGGCTGAGATAAGCACTTTGGTGACATTTTCCTGTAACTTGTTCCCAGTACATTCTAAGTGGCTGCTGACTTTGTGAGGTCTCTAAAAGTGGGTTTTAGGAGCCCAACACAAAATACATAAGCCCTAATGCCTTCTTTCAGACAAAACTGACACCCACTTTCTTAAAAAAATCTTGGGTCAAAATAGCATTTTTAGACTGAGATAAGCACTTTGGTGACATTTTCCTGTAACTTGTTCCCAGTACATTGTAAGTGGCTGCTGACTTTGTGAGGTCTCTAAAAGGTGGTTTTAGGAGCCCAACACAAAATACATGAGCCCTAATGCCTTCCTTCAGACAAAACTGACACCCACTTTCCTTAAAAAATCGTGGCTCAAAATAGCACTTTTGGGCTGAGATAAGCACTTTGGTGACATTTTCCTGTAACTTGTTCCCAGTACATTCTAAGTGGCTGCTGACTTTGTGAGGTCTCTAAAAGTGGGTTTTAGGAGCCCAACACAAAATACATGAGCCCTAATGCCTTCCTTCAGACAAAACTGACACCCACTTTCCTTAAAAAATCGTGGCTCAAAATAGCACTTTTGGGCTGAGATAAGCACTTTGGTGACATTTTCCTGTAACTTGTTCCCAGTACATTCTAAGTGGCTGCTGACTTTGTGAGGTCTCTAAAAGTGGGTTTTAGGAGCCCAACACAAAATACATAAGCCCTAATGCCTTCTTTCAGACAAAACTGACACCCACTTTCTTAAAAAAATCTTGGGTCAAAATAGCATTTTTAGACTGAGATAAGCACTTTGGTGACATTTTCCTGTAACTTGTTCCCAGTACATTGTAAGTGGCTGCTGACTTTGTGAGGTCTCTAAAAGGTGGTTTTAGGAGCCCAACACAAAATACATGAGCCCTAATGCCTTCCTTCAGACAAAACTGACACCCACTTTCCTTAAAAAATCGTGGCTCAAAATAGCACTTTTGGGCTGAGATAAGCACTTTGGTGACATTTTCCTGTAACTTGTTCCCAGTACATTCTAAGTGGCTGCTGACTTTGTGAGGTCTCTAAAAGTGGGTTTTAGGAGCCCAACACAAAATACATGAGCCCTAATGCCTTCCTTCAGACAAAACTGACACCCACTTTCCTTAAAAAATCGTGGCTCAAAATAGCACTTTTGGGCTGAGATAAGCACTTTGGTGACATTTTCCTGTAACTTGTTCCCAGTACATTCTAAGTGGCTGCTGACTTTGTGAGGTCTCTAAAAGTGGGTTTTAGGAGCCCAACACAAAATACATGAGCCCTAATGCCTTCCTTCAGACAAAACTGACACCCACTTTCCTTAAAAAATCGTGGCTCAAATCAGCACTTTTGGGCTGAGATAAGCACTTTGGTGACATTTTCCTGTAACTTGTTCCCAGTACATTCTAAGTGGCTGCTGACTTTGTGAGGTCTCT
The DNA here is from genome assembly GCF_963280865.1 of Gymnoscopelus braueri. Taxonomy (NCBI): domain Eukaryota; kingdom Metazoa; phylum Chordata; class Actinopteri; order Myctophiformes; family Myctophidae; genus Gymnoscopelus; species Gymnoscopelus braueri. Next base: position 30,974 of record NW_027660581.1, on the reverse strand, counting down.
AAAAGTGGGTTTTAGGAGCCCAACACAAAATACATGAGCCCTAATGCCTTCCTTCAGACAAAACTGACACCCACTTTCCTTAAAAAATCGTGGCTCAAAATAGCACTTTTGGGCTGAGATAAGCACTTTGGTGACATTTTCCTGTAACTTGTTCCCAGTACATTCTAAGTGGCTGCTGACTTTGTGAGGTCTCTAAAAGTGGGTTTTAGGAGCCCAACACAAAATACATGAGCCCTAATGCCTTCCTTCAGACAAAACTGACACCCACTTTCCTTAAAAAATCGTGGCTCAAATCAGCACTTTTGGGCTGAGATAAGCACTTTGGTGACATTTTCCTGTAACTTGTTCCCAGTACATTCTAAGTGGCTGCTGACTTTGTGAGGTCTCTAAAAGTGGGTTTTAGGAGCCCAACACAAAATACATGAGCCCTAATGCCTTCCTTCAGACAAAACTGACACCCACTTTCCTTAAAAAATCGTGGCTCAAAATAGCACTTTTGGGCTGAGATAAGCACTTTGGTGACATTTTCCTGTAACTTGTTCCCAGTACATTCTAAGTGGCTGCTGACTTTGTGAGGTCTCTAAAAGTGGGTTTTAGGAGCCCAACACAAAATACATAAGCCCTAATGCCTTCTTTCAGACAAAACTGACACCCACTTTCTTAAAAAAATCTTGGGTCAAAATAGCATTTTTAGACTGAGATAAGCACTTTGGTGACATTTTCCTGTAACTTGTTCCCAGTACATTGTAAGTGGCTGCTGACTTTGTGAGGTCTCTAAAAGGTGGTTTTAGGAGCCCAACACAAAATACATGAGCCCTAATGCCTTCCTTCAGACAAAACTGACACCCACTTTCCTTAAAAAATCGTGGCTCAAAATAGCACTTTTGGGCTGAGATAAGCACTTTGGTGACATTTTCCTGTAACTTGTTCCCAGTACATTCTAAGTGGCTGCTGACTTTGTGAGGTCTCTAAAAGTGGGTTTTAGGAGCCCAACACAAAATACATGAGCCCTAATGCCTTCCTTCAGACAAAACTGACACCCACTTTCCTTAAAAAATCGTGGCTCAAAATAGCACTTTTGGGCTGAGATAAGCACTTTGGTGACATTTTCCTGTAACTTGTTCCCAGTACATTCTAAGTGGCTGCTGACTTTGTGAGGTCTCTAAAAGTGGGTTTTAGGAGCCCAACACAAAATACATGAGCCCTAATGCCTTCCTTCAGACAAAACTGACACCCACTTTCCTTAAAAAATCGTGGCTCAAATCAGCACTTTTGGGCTGAGATAAGCACTTTGGTGACATTTTCCTGTAACTTGTTCCCAGTACATTCTAAGTGGCTGCTGACTTTGTGAGGTCTCTAAAAGTGGGTTTTAGGAGCCCAACACAAAATACATGAGCCCTAATGCCTTCCTTCAGACAAAACTGACACCCACTTTCCTTAAAAAATCGTGGCTCAAAATAGCACTTTTGGGCTGAGATAAGCACTTTGGTGACATTTTCCTGTAACTTGTTCCCAGTACATTCTAAGTGGCTGCTGACTTTGTGAGGTCTCTAAAAGTGGGTTTTAGGAGCCCAACACAAAATACATAAGCCCTAATGCCTTCTTTCAGACAAAACTGACACCCACTTTCTTAAAAAAATCTTGGGTCAAAATAGCATTTTTAGACTGAGATAAGCACTTTGGTGACATTTTCCTGTAACTTGTTCCCAGTACATTGTAAGTGGCTGCTGACTTTGTGAGTTCTCTAAAAGGTGGTTTTAGGAGCCCAACACAAAATACATGAGCCCTAATGCCTTCCTTCAGACAAAACTGACACCCACTTTCCTTAAAAAATCGTGGCTCAAAATAGCACTTTTGGGCTGAGATAAGCACTTTGGTGACATTTTCCTGTAACTTGTTCCCAGTACATTCTAAGTGGCTGCTGACTTTGTGAGGTCTCTAAAAGTGGGTTTTAGGAGCCCAACACAAAATACATGAGCCCTAATGCCTTCCTTCAGACAAAACTGACACCCACTTTCCTTAAAAAATCGTGGCTCAAAATAGCACTTTTGGGCTGAGATAAGCACTTTGGTGACATTTTCCTGTAACTTGTTCCCAGTACATTCTAAGTGGCTGCTGACTTTGTGAGGTCTCTAAAAGTGGGTTTTAGGAGCCCAACACAAAATACATGAGCCCTAATGCCTTCCTTCAGACAAAACTGACACCCACTTTCCTTAAAAAATCGTGGCTCAAAATAGCACTTTTGGGCTGAGATAAGCACTTTGGTGACATTTTCCTGTAACTTGTTCCCAGTACATTCTAAGTGGCTGCTGACTTTGTGAGGTCTCTAAAAGTGGGTTTTAGGAGCCCAACACAAAATACATGAGCCCTAATGCCTTCCTTCAGACAAAACTGACACCCACTTTCCTTAAAAAATCGTGGCTCAAAATAGCACTTTTGGGCTGAGATAAGCACTTTGGTGACATTTTCCTGTAACTTGTTCCCAGTACATTCTAAGTGGCTGCTGACTTTGTGAGGTCTCTAAAAGTGGGTTTTAGGAGCCCAACACAAAATACATGAGCCCTAATGCCTTCCTTCAGACAAAACTGACACCCACTTTCCTTAAAAAATCGTGGCTCAAATCAGCACTTTTGGGCTGAGATAAGCACTTTGGTGACATTTTCCTGTAACTTGTTCCCAGTACATTCTAAGTGGCTGCTGACTTTGTGAGGTCTCTAAAAGTGGGTTTTAGGAGCCCAACACAAAATACATGAGCCCTAATGCCTTCCTTCAGACAAAACTGACACCCACTTTCCTTAAAAAATCGTGGCTCAAAATAGCACTTTTGGGCTGAGATAAGCACTTTGGTGACATTTTCCTGTAACTTGTTCCCAGTACATTCTAAGTGGCTGCTGACTTTGTGAGGTCTCTAAAAGTGGGTTTTAGGAGCCCAACACAAAATACATAAGCCCTAATGCCTTCTTTCAGACAAAACTGACACCCACTTTCTTAAAAAAATCTTGGGTCAAAATAGCATTTTTAGACTGAGATAAGCACTTTGGTGACATTTTCCTGTAACTTGTTCCCAGTACATTGTAAGTGGCTGCTGACTTTGTGAGGTCTCTAAAAGGTGGTTTTAGGAGCCCAACACAAAATACATGAGCCCTAATGCCTTCCTTCAGACAAAACTGACACCCACTTTCCTTAAAAAATCGTGGCTCAAAATAGCACTTTTGGGCTGAGATAAGCACTTTGGTGACATTTTCCTGTAACTTGTTCCCAGTACATTCTAAGTGGCTGCTGACTTTGTGAGGTCTCTAAAAGTGGGTTTTAGGAGCCCAACACAAAATACATGAGCCCTAATGCCTTCCTTCAGACAAAACTGACACCCACTTTCCTTAAAAAATCGTGGCTCAAAATAGCACTTTTGGGCTGAGATAAGCACTTTGGTGACATTTTCCTGTAACTTGTTCCCAGTACATTCTAAGTGGCTGCTGACTTTGTGAGGTCTCTAAAAGTGGGTTTTAGGAGCCCAACACAAAATACATAAGCCCTAATGCCTTCTTTCAGACAAAACTGACACCCACTTTCTTAAAAAAATCTTGGGTCAAAATAGCATTTTTAGACTGAGATAAGCACTTTGGTGACATTTTCCTGTAACTTGTTCCCAGTACATTGTAAGTGGCTGCTGACTTTGTGAGGTCTCTAAAAGGTGGTTTTAGGAGCCCAACACAAAATACATGAGCCCTAATGCCTTCCTTCAGACAAAACTGACACCCACTTTCCTTAAAAAATCGTGGCTCAAAATAGCACTTTTGGGCTGAGATAAGCACTTTGGTGACATTTTCCTGTAACTTGTTCCCAGTACATTCTAAGTGGCTGCTGACTTTGTGAGGTCTCTAAAAGTGGGTTTTAGGAGCCCAACACAAAATACATGAGCCCTAATGCCTTCCTTCAGACAAAACTGACACCCACTTTCCTTAAAAAATCGTGGCTCAAAATAGCACTTTTGGGCTGAGATAAGCACTTTGGTGACATTTTCCTGTAACTTGTTCCCAGTACATTCTAAGTGGCTGCTGACTTTGTGAGGTCTCTAAAAGTGGGTTTTAGGAGCCCAACACAAAATACATGAGCCCTAATGCCTTCCTTCAGACAAAACTGACACCCACTTTCCTTAAAAAATCGTGGCTCAAATCAGCACTTTTGGGCTGAGATAAGCACTTTGGTGACATTTTCCTGTAACTTGTTCCCAGTACATTCTAAGTGGCTGCTGACTTTGTGAGGTCTCTAAAAGTGGGTTTTAGGAGCCCAACACAAAATACATGAGCCCTAATGCCTTCCTTCAGACAAAACTGACACCCACTTTCCTTAAAAAATCGTGGCTCAAAATAGCACTTTTGGGCTGAGATAAGCACTTTGGTGACATTTTCCTGTAACTTGTTCCCAGTACATTCTAAGTGGCTGCTGACTTTGTGAGGTCTCTAAAAGTGGGTTTTAGGAGCCCAACACAAAATACATGAGCCCTAATGCCTTCCTTCAGACAAAACTGACACCCACTTTCCTTAAAAAATCGTGGCTCAAATCAGCACTTTTGGGCTGAGATAAGCACTTTGGTGACATTTTCCTGTAACTTGTTCCCAGTACATTCTAAGTGGCTGCTGACTTTGTGAGGTCTCTAAAAGTGGGTTTTAGGAGCCCAACACAAAATACATGAGCCCTAATGCCTTCCTTCAGACAAAACTGACACCCACTTTCCTTAAAAAATCGTGGCTCAAAATAGCACTTTTGGGCTGAGATAAGCACTTTGGTGACATTTTCCTGTAACTTGTTCCCAGTACATTCTAAGTGGCTGCTGACTTTGTGAGGTCTCTAAAAGTGGGTTTTAGGAGCCCAACACAAAATACATAAGCCCTAATGCCTTCTTTCAGACAAAACTGACACCCACTTTCTTAAAAAAATCTTGGGTCAAAATAGCATTTTTAGACTGAGATAAGCACTTTGGTGACATTTTCCTGTAACTTGTTCCCAGTACATTGTAAGTGGCTGCTGACTTTGTGAGGTCTCTAAAAGGTGGTTTTAGGAGCCCAACACAAAATACATGAGCCCTAATGCCTTCCTTCAGACAAAACTGACACCCACTTTCCTTAAAAAATCGTGGCTCAAAATAGCACTTTTGGGCTGAGATAAGCACTTTGGTGACATTTTCCTGTAACTTGTTCCCAGTACATTCTAAGTGGCTGCTGACTTTGTGAGGTCTCTAAAAGTGGGTTTTAGGAGCCCAACACAAAATACATGAGCCCTAATGCCTTCCTTCAGACAAAACTGACACCCACTTTCCTTAAAAAATCGTGGCTCAAAATAGCACTTTTGGGCTGAGATAAGCACTTTGGTGACATTTTCCTGTAACTTGTTCCCAGTACATTCTAAGTGGCTGCTGACTTTGTGAGGTCTCTAAAAGTGGGTTTTAGGAGCCCAACACAAAATACATGAGCCCTAATGCCTTCCTTCAGACAAAACTGACACCCACTTTCCTTAAAAAATCGTGGCTCAAATCAGCACTTTTGGGCTGAGATAAGCACTTTGGTGACATTTTCCTGTAACTTGTTCCCAGTACATTCTAAGTGGCTGCTGACTTTGTGAGGTCTCTAAAAGTGGGTTTTAGGAGCCCAACACAAAATACATGAGCCCTAATGCCTTCCTTCAGACAAAACTGACACCCACTTTCCTTAAAAAATCGTGGCTCAAAATAGCACTTTTGGGCTGAGATAAGCACTTTGGTGACATTTTCCTGTAACTTGTTCCCAGTACATTCTAAGTGGCTGCTGACTTTGTGAGGTCTCTAAAAGTGGGTTTTAGGAGCCCAACACAAAATACATAAGCCCTAATGCCTTCTTTCAGACAAAACTGACACCCACTTTCTTAAAAAAATCTTGGGTCAAAATAGCATTTTTAGACTGAGATAAGCACTTTGGTGACATTTTCCTGTAACTTGTTCCCAGTACATTGTAAGTGGCTGCTGACTTTGTGAGTTCTCTAAAAGGTGGTTTTAGGAGCCCAACACAAAATACATGAGCCCTAATGCCTTCCTTCAGACAAAACTGACACCCACTTTCCTTAAAAAATCGTGGCTCAAAATAGCACTTTTGGGCTGAGATAAGCACTTTGGTGACATTTTCCTGTAACTTGTTCCCAGTACATTCTAAGTGGCTGCTGACTTTGTGAGGTCTCTAAAAGTGGGTTTTAGGAGCCCAACACAAAATACATGAGCCCTAATGCCTTCCTTCAGACAAAACTGACACCCACTTTCCTTAAAAAATCGTGGCTCAAAATAGCACTTTTGGGCTGAGATAAGCACTTTGGTGACATTTTCCTGTAACTTGTTCCCAGTACATTCTAAGTGGCTGCTGACTTTGTGAGGTCTCTAAAAGTGGGTTTTAGGAGCCCAACACAAAATACATGAGCCCTAATGCCTTCCTTCAGACAAAACTGACACCCACTTTCCTTAAAAAATCGTGGCTCAAAATAGCACTTTTGGGCTGAGATAAGCACTTTGGTGACATTTTCCTGTAACTTGTTCCCAGTACATTCTAAGTGGCTGCTGACTTTGTGAGGTCTCTAAAAGTGGGTTTTAGGAGCCCAACACAAAATACATGAGCCCTAATGCCTTCCTTCAGACAAAACTGACACCCACTTTCCTTAAAAAATCGTGGCTCAAAATAGCACTTTTGGGCTGAGATAAGCACTTTGGTGACATTTTCCTGTAACTTGTTCCCAGTACATTCTAAGTGGCTGCTGACTTTGTGAGGTCTCTAAAAGTGGGTTTTAGGAGCCCAACACAAAATACATGAGCCCTAATGCCTTCCTTCAGACAAAACTGACACCCACTTTCCTTAAAAAATCGTGGCTCAAAATAGCACTTTTGGGCTGAGATAAGCACTTTGGTGACATTTTCCTGTAACTTGTTCCCAGTACATTCTAAGTGGCTGCTGACTTTGTGAGGTCTCTAAAAGTGGGTTTTAGGAGCCCAACACAAAATACATGAGCCCTAATGCCTTCCTTCAGACAAAACTGACACCCACTTTCCTTAAAAAATCGTGGCTCAAAATAGCACTTTTGGGCTGAGATAAGCACTTTGGTGACATTTTCCTGTAACTTGTTCCCAGTACATTCTAAGTGGCTGCTGACTTTGTGAGGTCTCTAAAAGTGGGTTTTAGGAGCCCAACACAAAATACATAAGCCCTAATGCCTTCTTTCAGACAAAACTGACACCCACTTTCTTAAAAAAATCTTGGGTCAAAATAGCATTTTTAGACTGAGATAAGCACTTTGGTGACATTTTCCTGTAACTTGTTCCCAGTACATTCTAAGTGGCTGCTGACTTTGTGAGGTCTCTAAAAGTGGGTTTTAGGAGCCCAACACAAAATACATGAGCCCTAATGCCTTCCTTCAGACAAAACTGACACCCACTTTCCTTAAAAAATCGTGGCTCAAAATAGCACTTTTGGGCTGAGATAAGCACTTTGGTGACATTTTCCTGTAACTTGTTCCCAGTACATTCTAAGTGGCTGCTGACTTTGTGAGGTCTCTAAAAGTGGGTTTTAGGAGCCCAACACAAAATACATAAGCCCTAATGCCTTCTTTCAGACAAAACTGACACCCACTTTCTTAAAAAAATCTTGGGTCAAAATAGCATTTTTAGACTGAGATAAGCACTTTGGTGACATTTTCCTGTAACTTGTTCCCAGTACATTGTAAGTGGCTGCTGACTTTGTGAGGTCTCTAAAAGGTGGTTTTAGGAGCCCAACACAAAATACATGAGCCCTAATGCCTTCCTTCAGACAAAACTGACACCCACTTTCCTTAAAAAATCGTGGCTCAAAATAGCACTTTTGGGCTGAGATAAGCACTTTGGTGACATTTTCCTGTAACTTGTTCCCAGTACATTCTAAGTGGCTGCTGACTTTGTGAGGTCTCTAAAAGTGGGTTTTAGGAGCCCAACACAAAATACATGAGCCCTAATGCCTTCCTTCAGACAAAACTGACACCCACTTTCCTTAAAAAATCGTGGCTCAAAATAGCACTTTTGGGCTGAGATAAGCACTTTGGTGACATTTTCCTGTAACTTGTTCCCAGTACATTCTAAGTGGCTGCTGACTTTGTGAGGTCTCTAAAAGTGGGTTTTAGGAGCCCAACACAAAATACATAAGCCCTAATGCCTTCTTTCAGACAAAACTGACACCCACTTTCTTAAAAAAATCTTGGGTCAAAATAGCATTTTTAGACTGAGATAAGCACTTTGGTGACATTTTCCTGTAACTTGTTCCCAGTACATTGTAAGTGGCTGCTGACTTTGTGAGGTCTCTAAAAGGTGGTTTTAGGAGCCCAACACAAAATACATGAGCCCTAATGCCTTCCTTCAGACAAAACTGACACCCACTTTCCTTAAAAAATCGTGGCTCAAAATAGCACTTTTGGGCTGAGATAAGCACTTTGGTGACATTTTCCTGTAACTTGTTCCCAGTACATTCTAAGTGGCTGCTGACTTTGTGAGGTCTCTAAAAGTGGGTTTTAGGAGCCCAACACAAAATACATGAGCCCTAATGCCTTCCTTCAGACAAAACTGACACCCACTTTCCTTAAAAAATCGTGGCTCAAAATAGCACTTTTGGGCTGAGATAAGCACTTTGGTGACATTTTCCTGTAACTTGTTCCCAGTACATTCTAAGTGGCTGCTGACTTTGTGAGGTCTCTAAAAGTGGGTTTTAGGAGCCCAACACAAAATACATGAGCCCTAATGCCTTCCTTCAGACAAAACTGACACCCACTTTCCTTAAAAAATCGTGGCTCAAAATAGCACTTTTGGGCTGAGATAAGCACTTTGGTGACATTTTCCTGTAACTTGTTCCCAGTACATTCTAAGTGGCTGCTGACTTTGTGAGGTCTCTAAAAGTGGGTTTTAGGAGCCCAACACAAAATACATAAGCCCTAATGCCTTCTTTCAGACAAAACTGACACCCACTTTCTTAAAAAAATCTTGGGTCAAAATAGCATTTTTAGACTGAGATAAGCACTTTGGTGACATTTTCCTGTAACTTGTTCCCAGTACATTGTAAGTGGCTGCTGACTTTGTGAGGTCTCTAAAAGGTGGTTTTAGGAGCCCAACACAAAATACATGAGCCCTAATGCCTTCCTTCAGACAAAACTGACACCCACTTTCCTTAAAAAATCGTGGCTCAAAATAGCACTTTTGGGCTGAGATAAGCACTTTGGTGACATTTTCCTGTAACTTGTTCCCAGTACATTCTAAGTGGCTGCTGACTTTGTGAGGTCTCTAAAAGTGGGTTTTAGGAGCCCAACACAAAATACATGAGCCCTAATGCCTTCCTTCAGACAAAACTGACACCCACTTTCCTTAAAAAATCGTGGCTCAAAATAGCACTTTTGGGCTGAGATAAGCACTTTGGTGACATTTTCCTGTAACTTGTTCCCAGTACATTCTAAGTGGCTGCTGACTTTGTGAGGTCTCTAAAAGTGGGTTTTAGGAGCCCAACACAAAATACATGAGCCCTAATGCCTTCCTTCAGACAAAACTGACACCCACTTTCCTTAAAAAATCGTGGCTCAAAATAGCACTTTTGGGCTGAGATAAGCACTTTGGTGACATTTTCCTGTAACTTGTTCCCAGTACATTCTAAGTGGCTGCTGACTTTGTGAGGTCTCTAAAAGTGGGTTTTAGGAGCCCAACACAAAATACATGAGCCCTAATGCCTTCCTTCAGACAAAACTGACACCCACTTTCCTTAAAAAATCGTGGCTCAAAATAGCACTTTTGGGCTGAGATAAGCACTTTGGTGACATTTTCCTGTAACTTGTTCCCAGTACATTCTAAGTGGCTGCTGACTTTGTGAGGTCTCTAAAAGTGGGTTTTAGGAGCCCAACACAAAATACATAAGCCCTAATGCCTTCTTTCAGACAAAACTGACACCCACTTTCTTAAAAAAATCTTGGGTCAAAATAGCATTTTTAGACTGAGATAAGCACTTTGGTGACATTTTCCTGTAACTTGTTCCCAGTACATTGTAAAGGTCCTTGCACACTGGTGCGTCTTTTCGTTGCGTTTTTTTTACAACAATGAAAAAAATTGAAAAAACAATGAAAAAAAATAAAACGCAACGAAAAGACGCACCAGTGTGCAAGGACCTTTAGTGGCTGCTGACTTTGTGAGGTCTCTAAAAGGTGGTTTTAGGAGCCCAACACAAAATACATGAGCCCTAATGCCTTCCTTCAGACAAAACTGACACCCACTTTCCTTAAAAAATCGTGGCTCAAAATAGCACTTTTGGGCTGAGATAAGCACTTTGGTGACATTTTCCTGTAACTTGTTCCCAGTACATTCTAAGTGGCTGCTGACTTTGTGAGGTCTCTAAAAGTGGGTTTTAGGAGCCCAACACAAAATACATGAGCCCTAATGCCTTCCTTCAGACAAAACTGACACCCACTTTCCTTAAAAAATCGTGGCTCAAAATAGCACTTTTGGGCTGAGATAAGCACTTTGGTGACATTTTCCTGTAACTTGTTCCCAGTACATTCTAAGTGGCTGCTGACTTTGTGAGGTCTCTAAAAGTGGGTTTTAGGAGCCCAACACAAAATACATGAGCCCTAATGCCTTCCTTCAGACAAAACTGACACCCACTTTCCTTAAAAAATCGTGGCTCAAAATAGCACTTTTGGGCTGAGATAAGCACTTTGGTGACATTTTCCTGTAACTTGTTCCCAGTACATTCTAAGTGGCTGCTGACTTTGTGAGGTCTCTAAAAGTGGGTTTTAGGAGCCCAACACAAAATACATAAGCCCTAATGCCTTCTTTCAGACAAAACTGACACCCACTTTCTTAAAAAAATCTTGGGTCAAAATAGCATTTTTAGACTGAGATAAGCACTTTGGTGACATTTTCCTGTAACTTGTTCCCAGTACATTGTAAGTGGCTGCTGACTTTGTGAGGTCTCTAAAAGGTGGTTTTAGGAGCCCAACACAAAATACATGAGCCCTAATGCCTTCCTTCAGACAAAACTGACACCCACTTTCCTTAAAAAATCGTGGCTCAAAATAGCACTTTTGGGCTGAGATAAGCACTTTGGTGACATTTTCCTGTAACTTGTTCCCAGTACATTCTAAGTGGCTGCTGACTTTGTGAGGTCTCTAAAAGTGGGTTTTAGGAGCCCAACACAAAATACATGAGCCCTAATGCCTTCCTTCAGACAAAACTGACACCCACTTTCCTTAAAAAATCGTGGCTCAAAATAGCACTTTTGGGCTGAGATAAGCACTTTGGTGACATTTTCCTGTAACTTGTTCCCAGTACATTCTAAGTGGCTGCTGACTTTGTGAGGTCTCTAAAAGTGGGTTTTAGGAGCCCAACACAAAATACATGAGCCCTAATGCCTTCCTTCAGACAAAACTGACACCCACTTTCCTTAAAAAATCGTGGCTCAAAATAGCACTTTTGGGCTGAGATAAGCACTTTGGTGACATTTTCCTGTAACTTGTTCCCAGTACATTCTAAGTGGCTGCTGACTTTGTGAGGTCTCTAAAAGTGGGTTTTAGGAGCCCAACACAAAATACATGAGCCCTAATGCCTTCCTTCAGACAAAACTGACACCCACTTTCCTTAAAAAATCGTGGCTCAAAATAGCACTTTTGGGCTGAGATAAGCACTTTGGTGACATTTTCCTGTAACTTGTTCCCAGTACATTCTAAGTGGCTGCTGACTTTGTGAGGTCTCTAAAAGTGGGTTTTAGGAGCCCAACACAAAATACATAAGCCCTAATGCCTTCTTTCAGACAAAACTGACACCCACTTTCTTAAAAAAATCTTGGGTCAAAATAGCATTTTTAGACTGAGATAAGCACTTTGGTGACATTTTCCTGTAACTTGTTCCCAGTACATTGTAAGTGGCTGCTGACTTTGTGAGGTCTCTAAAAGGTGGTTTTAGGAGCCCAACACAAAATACATGAGCCCTAATGCCTTCCTTCAGACAAAACTGACACCCACTTTCCTTAAAAAATCGTGGCTCAAAATAGCACTTTTGGGCTGAGATAAGCACTTTGGTGACATTTTCCTGTAACTTGTTCCCAGTACATTCTAAGTGGCTGCTGACTTTGTGAGGTCTCTAAAAGTGGGTTTTAGGAGCCCAACACAAAATACATGAGCCCTAATGCCTTCCTTCAGACAAAACTGACACCCACTTTCCTTAAAAAATCGTGGCTCAAAATAGCACTTTTGGGCTGAGATAAGCACTTTGGTGACATTTTCCTGTAACTTGTTCCCAGTACATTCTAAGTGGCTGCTGACTTTGTGAGGTCTCTAAAAGTGGGTTTTAGGAGCCCAACACAAAATACATGAGCCCTAATGCCTTCCTTCAGACAAAACTGACACCCACTTTCCTTAAAAAATCGTGGCTCAAAATAGCACTTTTGGGCTGAGATAAGCACTTTGGTGACATTTTCCTGTAACTTGTTCCCAGTACATTCTAAGTGGCTGCTGACTTTGTGAGGTCTCTAAAAGTGGGTTTTAGGAGCCCAACACAAAATACATAAGCCCTAATGCCTTCTTTCAGACAAAACTGACACCCACTTTCTTAAAAAAATCTTGGGTCAAAATAGCATTTTTAGACTGAGATAAGCACTTTGGTGACATTTTCCTGTAACTTGTTCCCAGTACATTGTAAGTGGCTGCTGACTTTGTGAGGTCTCTAAAAGGTGGTTTTAGGAGCCCAACACAAAATACATGAGCCCTAATGCCTTCCTTCAGACAAAACTGACACCCACTTTCCTTAAAAAATCGTGGCTCAAAATAGCACTTTTGGGCTGAGATAAGCACTTTGGTGACATTTTCCTGTAACTTGTTCCCAGTACATTCTAAGTGGCTGCTGACTTTGTGAGGTCTCTAAAAGTGGGTTTTAGGAGCCCAACACAAAATACATGAGCCCTAATGCCTTCCTTCAGACAAAACTGACACCCACTTTCCTTAAAAAATCGTGGCTCAAAATAGCACTTTTGGGCTGAGATAAGCACTTTGGTGACATTTTCCTGTAACTTGTTCCCAGTACATTCTAAGTGGCTGCTGACTTTGTGAGGTCTCTAAAAGTGGGTTTTAGGAGCCCAACACAAAATACATGAGCCCTAATGCCTTCCTTCAGACAAAACTGACACCCACTTTCCTTAAAAAATCGTGGCTCAAAATAGCACTTTTGGGCTGAGATAAGCACTTTGGTGACATTTTCCTGTAACTTGTTCCCAGTACATTCTAAGTGGCTGCTGACTTTGTGAGGTCTCTAAAAGTGGGTTTTAGGAGCCCAACACAAAATACATGAGCCCTAATGCCTTCCTTCAGACAAAACTGACACCCACTTTCCTTAAAAAATCGTGGCTCAAAATAGCACTTTTGGGCTGAGATAAGCACTTTGGTGACATTTTCCTGTAACTTGTTCCCAGTACATTCTAAGTGGCTGCTGACTTTGTGAGGTCTCTAAAAGTGGGTTTTAGGAGCCCAACACAAAATACATAAGCCCTAATGCCTTCTTTCAGACAAAACTGACACCCACTTTCTTAAAAAAATCTTGGGTCAAAATAGCATTTTTAGACTGAGATAAGCACTTTGGTGACATTTTCCTGTAACTTGTTCCCAGTACATTGTAAGTGGCTGCTGACTTTGTGAGGTCTCTAAAAGGTGGTTTTAGGAGCCCAACACAAAATACATGAGCCCTAATGCCTTCCTTCAGACAAAACTGACACCCACTTTCCTTAAAAAATCGTGGCTCAAAATAGCACTTTTGGGCTGAGATAAGCACTTTGGTGACATTTTCCTGTAACTTGTTCCCAGTACATTCTAAGTGGCTGCTGACTTTGTGAGGTCTCTAAAAGTGGGTTTTAGGAGCCCAACACAAAATACATGAGCCCTAATGCCTTCCTTCAGACAAAACTGACACCCACTTTCCTTAAAAAATCGTGGCTCAAAATAGCACTTTTGGGCTGAGATAAGCACTTTGGTGACATTTTCCTGTAACTTGTTCCCAGTACATTCTAAGTGGCTGCTGACTTTGTGAGGTCTCTAAAAGTGGGTTTTAGGAGCCCAACACAAAATACATAAGCCCTAATGCCTTCTTTCAGACAAAACTGACACCCACTTTCTTAAAAAAATCTTGGGTCAAAATAGCATTTTTAGACTGAGATAAGCACTTTGGTGACATTTTCCTGTAACTTGTTCCCAGTACATTGTAAGTGGCTGCTGACTTTGTGAGGTCTCTAAAAGGTGGTTTTAGGAGCCCAACACAAAATACATGAGCCCTAATGCCTTCCTTCAGACAAAACTGACACCCACTTTCCTTAAAAAATCGTGGCTCAAAATAGCACTTTTGGGCTGAGATAAGCACTTTGGTGACATTTTCCTGTAACTTGTTCCCAGTACATTCTAAGTGGCTGCTGACTTTGTGAGGTCTCTAAAAGTGGGTTTTAGGAGCCCAACACAAAATACATGAGCCCTAATGCCTTCCTTCAGACAAAACTGACACCCACTTTCCTTAAAAAATCGTGGCTCAAAATAGCACTTTTGGGCTGAGATAAGCACTTTGGTGACATTTTCCTGTAACTTGTTCCCAGTACATTCTAAGTGGCTGCTGACTTTGTGAGGTCTCTAAAAGTGGGTTTTAGGAGCCCAACACAAAATACATGAGCCCTAATGCCTTCCTTCAGACAAAACTGACACCCACTTTCCTTAAAAAATCGTGGCTCAAAATAGCACTTTTGGGCTGAGATAAGCACTTTGGTGACATTTTCCTGTAACTTGTTCCCAGTACATTCTAAGTGGCTGCTGACTTTGTGAGGTCTCTAAAAGTGGGTTTTAGGAGCCCAACACAAAATACATGAGCCCTAATGCCTTCCTTCAGACAAAACTGACACCCACTTTCCTTAAAAAATCGTGGCTCAAAATAGCACTTTTGGGCTGAGATAAGCACTTTGGTGACATTTTCCTGTAACTTGTTCCCAGTACATTCTAAGTGGCTGCTGACTTTGTGAGGTCTCTAAAAGTGGGTTTTAGGAGCCCAACACAAAATACATAAGCCCTAATGCCTTCTTTCAGACAAAACTGACACCCACTTTCTTAAAAAAATCTTGGGTCAAAATAGCATTTTTAGACTGAGATAAGCACTTTGGTGACATTTTCCTGTAACTTGTTCCCAGTACATTGTAAGTGGCTGCTGACTTTGTGAGGTCTCTAAAAGGTGGTTTTAGGAGCCCAACACAAAATACATGAGCCCTAATGCCTTCCTTCAGACAAAACTGACACCCACTTTCCTTAAAAAATCGTGGCTCAAAATAGCACTTTTGGGCTGAGATAAGCACTTTGGTGACATTTTCCTGTAACTTGTTCCCAGTACATTCTAAGTGGCTGCTGACTTTGTGAGGTCTCTAAAAGTGGGTTTTAGGAGCCCAACACAAAATACATGAGCCCTAATGCCTTCCTTCAGACAAAACTGACACCCACTTTCCTTAAAAAATCGTGGCTCAAAATAGCACTTTTGGGCTGAGATAAGCACTTTGGTGACATTTTCCTGTAACTTGTTCCCAGTACATTCTAAGTGGCTGCTGACTTTGTGAGGTCTCTAAAAGTGGGTTTTAGGAGCCCAACACAAAATACATGAGCCCTAATGCCTTCCTTCAGACAAAACTGACACCCACTTTCCTTAAAAAATCGTGGCTCAAAATAGCACTTTTGGGCTGAGATAAGCACTTTGGTGACATTTTCCTGTAACTTGTTCCCAGTACATTCTAAGTGGCTGCTGACTTTGTGAGGTCTCTAAAAGTGGGTTTTAGGAGCCCAACACAAAATACATGAGCCCTAATGCCTTCCTTCAGACAAAACTGACACCCACTTTCCTTAAAAAATCGTGGCTCAAAATAGCACTTTTGGGCTGAGATAAGCACTTTGGTGACATTTTCCTGTAACTTGTTCCCAGTACATTCTAAGTGGCTGCTGACTTTGTGAGGTCTCTAAAAGTGGGTTTTAGGAGCCCAACACAAAATACATGAGCCTTAATGCCTTCCTTCAGACAAAACTGACACCCACTTTCCTTAAAAAATCGTGGCTCAAAATAGCACTTTTGGGCTGAGATAAGCACTTTGGTGACATTTTCCTGTAACTTGTTCCCAGTACATTCTAAGTGGCTGCTGACTTTGTGAGGTCTCTAAAAGTGGGTTTTAGGAGCCCAACACAAAATACATAAGCCCTAATGCCTTCTTTCAGACAAAACTGACACCCACTTTCTTAAAAAAATCTTGGGTCAAAATAGCATTTTTAGACTGAGATAAGCACTTTGGTGACATTTTCCTGTAACTTGTTCCCAGTACATTGTAAGTGGCTGCTGACTTTGGTGAGGTCTCTAAAAGGTGGTTTTAGGAGCCCAACACAAAATACATGAGCCCTAATGCCTTCCTTCAGACAAAACTGACACCCACTTTCCTTAAAAAATCGTGGCTCAAAATAGCACTTTTGGGCTGAGATAAGCACTTTGGTGACATTTTCCTGTAACTTGTTCCCAGTACATTCTAAGTGGCTGCTGACTTTGTGAGGTCTCTAAAAGTGGGTTTTAGGAGCCCAACACAAAATACATGAGCCCTAATGCCTTCCTTCAGACAAAACTGACACCCACTTTCCTTAAAAAATCGTGGCTCAAAATAGCACTTTTGGGCTGAGATAAGCACTTCGGTGACATTTTCCTGTAACTTGTTCCCAGTACATTCTAAGTGGCTGCTGACTTTGTGAGGTCTCTAAAAGTGGGTTTTAGGAGCCCAACACAAAATACATGAGCCCTAATGCCTTCCTTCAGACAAAACTGACACCCACTTTCCTTAAAAAATCGTGGCTCAAAATAGCACTTTTGGGCTGAGATAAGCACTTTGGTGACATTTTCCTGTAACTTGTTCCCAGTACATTCTAAGTGGCTGCTGACTTTGTGAGGTCTCTAAAAGTGGGTTTTAGGAGCCCAACACAAAATACATGAGCCCTAATGCCTTCCTTCAGACAAAACTGACACCCACTTTCCTTAAAAAATCGTGGCTCAAAATAGCACTTTTGGGCTGAGATAAGCACTTTGGTGACATTTTCCTGTAACTTGTTCCCAGTACATTCTAAGTGGCTGCTGACTTTGTGAGGTCTCTAAAAGTGGGTTTTAGGAGCCCAACACAAAATACATAAGCCCTAATGCCTTCTTTCAGACAAAACTGACACCCACTTTCTTAAAAAAATCTTGGGTCAAAATAGCATTTTTAGACTGAGATAAGCACTTTGGTGACATTTTCCTGTAACTTGTTCCCAGTACATTGTAAGTGGCTGCTGACTTTGTGAGGTCTCTAAAAGGTGGTTTTAGGAGCCCAACACAAAATACATGAGCCCTAATGCCTTCCTTCAGACAAAACTGACACCCACTTTCCTTAAAAAATCGTGGCTCAAAATAGCACTTTTGGGCTGAGATAAGCACTTTGGTGACATTTTCCTGTAACTTGTTCCCAGTACATTCTAAGTGGCTGCTGACTTTGTGAGGTCTCTAAAAGTGGGTTTTAGGAGCCCAACACAAAATACATGAGCCCTAATGCCTTCCTTCAGACAAAACTGACACCCACTTTCCTTAAAAAATCGTGGCTCAAAATAGCACTTTTGGGCTGAGATAAGCACTTTGGTGACATTTTCCTGTAACTTGTTCCCAGTACATTCTAAGTGGCTGCTGACTTTGTGAGGTCTCTAAAAGTGGGTTTTAGGAGCCCAACACAAAATACATGAGCCCTAATGCCTTCCTTCAGACAAAACTGACACCCACTTTCCTTAAAAAATCGTGGCTCAAAATAGCACTTTTGGGCTGAGATAAGCACTTTGGTGACATTTTCCTGTAACTTGTTCCAGTACATTCTAAGTGGCTGCTGACTTTGTGAGGTCTCTAAAAGTGGGTTTTAGGAGCCCAACACAAAATACATGAGCCCTAATGCCTTCCTTCAGACAAAACTGACAACCCACTTTCCTTAAAAAATCGTGGCTCAAAATAGCACTTTTGGGCTGAGATAAGCACTTTGGTGACATTTTCCTGTAACTTGTTCCCAGTACATTCTAAGTGGCTGCTGACTTTGTGAGGTCTCTAAAAGTGGGTTTTAGGAGCCCAACACAAAATACATAAGCCCTAATGCCTTCTTTCAGACAAAACTGACACCCACTTTCTTAAAAAAATCTTGGGTCAAAATAGCATTTTTAGACTGAGATAAGCACTTTGGTGACATTTTCCTGTAACTTGTTCCCAGTACATTGTAAGTGGCTGCTGACTTTGTGAGGTCTCTAAAAGGTGGTTTTAGGAGCCCAACACAAAATACATGAGCCCTAATGCCTTCCTTCAGACAAAACTGACACCCACTTTCCTTAAAAAATCGTGGCTCAAAATAGCACTTTTGGGCTGAGATAAGCACTTTGGTGACATTTTCCTGTAACTTGTTCCCAGTACATTCTAAGTGGCTGCTGACTTTGTGAGGTCTCTAAAAGTGGGTTTTAGGAGCCCAACACAAAATACATGAGCCCTAATGCCTTCCTTCAGACAAAACTGACACCCACTTTCCTTAAAAAATCGTGGCTCAAAATAGCACTTTTGGGCTGAGATAAGCACTTTGGTGACATTTTCCTGTAACTTGTTCCCAGTACATTCTAAGTGGCTGCTGACTTTGTGAGGTCTCTAAAAGTGGGTTTTAGGAGCCCAACACAAAATACATAGCCCTAATGCCTTCTTTCAGACAAAACTGACACCCACTTTCTTAAAAAAATCTTGGGTCAAAATAGCATTTTAGACTGAGATAAGCACTTTGGTGACATTTTCCTGTAACTTGTTCCCAGTACATTGTAAGTGGCTGCTGACTTTGTGAGGTCTCTAAAAGGTGGTTTTAGGAGCCCAACACAAAATACATGAGCCCTAATGCCTTCCTTCAGACAAAACTGACACCCACTTTCCTTAAAAAATCGTGGCTCAAAATAGCACTTTTGGGCTGAGATAAGCACTTTGGTGACATTTTCCTGTAACTTGTTCCCAGTACATTCTAAGTGGCTGCTGACTTTGTGAGGTCTCTAAAAGTGGGTTTTAGGAGCCCAACACAAAATACATGAGCCCTAATGCCTTCCTTCAGACAAAACTGACACCCACTTTCCTTAAAAAATCGTGGCTCAAAATAGCACTTTTGGGCTGAGATAAGCACTTTGGTGACATTTTCCTGTAACTTGTTCCCAGTACATTCTAAGTGGCTGCTGACTTTGTGAGGTCTCTAAAAGTGGGTTTTAGGAGCCCAACACAAAATACATGAGCCCTAATGCCTTCCTTCAGACAAAACTGACACCCACTTTCCTTAAAAAATCGTGGCTCAAAATAGCACTTTTGGGCTGAGATAAGCACTTTGGTGACATTTTCCTGTAACTTGTTCCCAGTACATTCTAAGTGGCTGCTGACTTTGTGAGGTCTCTAAAAGTGGGTTTTAGGAGCCCAACACAAAATACATAAGCCCTAATGCCTTCTTCAGACAAAACTGACACCCCACTTTCTTAAAAAAATCTTGGGTCAAAATAGCATTTTTAGACTGAGATAAGCACTTTGGTGACATTTTCCTGTAACTTGTTCCCAGTACATTGTAAGTGGCTGCTGACTTTGTGAGGTCTCTAAAAGGTGGTTTTAGGAGCCCAACACAAAATACATGAGCCCTAATGCCTTCCTTCAGACAAAACTGACACCCACTTTCCTTAAAAAAATCGTGGCTCAAAATAGCACTTTTGGGCTGAGATAAGCACTTTGGTGACATTTTCCTGTAACTTGTTCCCAGTACATTCTAAGTGGCTGCTGACTTTGTGAGGTCTCTAAAAGTGGGTTTTAGGAGCCCAACACAAAATACATGAGCCCTAATGCCTTCCTTCAGACAAAACTGACACCCACTTTCCTTAAAAAATCGTGGCTCAAAATAGCACTTTTGGGCTGAGATAAGCACTTTGGTGACATTTTCCTGTAACTTGTTCCCAGTACATTCTAAGTGGCTGCTGACTTTGTGAGGTCTCTAAAAGTGGGTTTTAGGAGCCCAACACAAAATACATGAGCCCTAATGCCTTCCTTCAGACAAAACTGACACCCACTTTCCTTAAAAAATCGTGGCTCAAAATAGCACTTTTGGGCTGAGATAAGCACTTTGGTGACATTTTCCTGTAACTTGTTCCCAGTACATTCTAAGTGGCTGCTGACTTTGTGAGGTCTCTAAAAGTGGGTTTTAGGAGCCCAACACAAAATACATAAGCCCTAATGCCTTCTTTCAGACAAAACTGACACCCACTTTCTTAAAAAAATCTTGGGTCAAAATAGCATTTTTAGACTGAGATAAGCACTTTGGTGACATTTTCCTGTAACTTGTTCCCAGTACATTGTAAGTGGCTGCTGACTTTGTGAGGTCTCTAAAAGGTGGTTTTAGGAGCCCAACACAAAATACATGAGCCCTAATGCCTTCCTTCAGACAAAACTGACACCCACTTTCCTTAAAAAATCGTGGCTCAAAATAGCACTTTTGGGCTGAGATAAGCACTTTGGTGACATTTTCCTGTAACTTGTTCCCAGTACATTCTAAGTGGCTGCTGACTTTGTGAGGTCTCTAAAAGTGGGTTTTAGGAGCCCAACACAAAATACATGAGCCCTAATGCCTTCCTTCAGACAAAACTGACACCCACTTTCCTTAAAAAATCGTGGCTCAAAATAGCACTTTTGGGCTGAGATAAGCACTTTGGTGACATTTTCCTGTAACTTGTTCCCAGTACATTCTAAGTGGCTGCTGACTTTGTGAGGTCTCTAAAAGTGGGTTTTAGGAGCCCAACACAAAATACATGAGCCCTAATGCCTTCCTTCAGACAAAACTGACACCCACTTTCCTTAAAAAATCGTGGCTCAAAATAGCACTTTTGGGCTGAGATAAGCACTTTGGTGACATTTTCCTGTAACTTGTTCCCAGTACATTCTAAGTGGCTGCTGACTTTGTGAGGTCTCTAAAAGTGGGTTTTAGGAGCCCAACACAAAATACATAAGCCCTAATGCCTTCTTTCAGACAAAACTGACACCCACTTTCTTAAAAAATTCTTGGGTCAAAATAGCATTTTTAGACTGAGATAAGCACTTTGGTGACATTTTCCTGTAACTTGTTCCCAGTACATTGTAAGTGGCTGCTGACTTTGTGAGGTCTCTAAAAGGTGGTTTTAGGAGCCCAACACAAAATACATGAGCCCTAATGCCTTCCTTCAGACAAAACTGACACCCACTTTCCTTAAAAAATCGTGGCTCAAAATAGCACTTTTGGGCTGAGATAAGCACTTTGGTGACATTTTCCTGTAACTTGTTCCCAGTACATTCTAAGTGGCTGCTGACTTTGTGAGGTCTCTAAAAGTGGGTTTTAGGAGCCCAACACAAAATACATGAGCCCTAATGCCTTCCTTCAGACAAAACTGACACCCACTTTCCTTAAAAAATCGTGGCTCAAAATAGCACTTTTGGGCTGAGATAAGCACTTTGGTGACATTTTCCTGTAACTTGTTCCCAGTACATTCTAAGTGGCTGCTGACTTTGTGAGGTCTCTAAAAGTGGGTTTTAGGAGCCCAACACAAAATACATGAGCCCTAATGCCTTCCTTCAGACAAAACTGACACCCACTTTCCTTAAAAAATCGTGGCTCAAAATAGCACTTTTGGGCTGAGATAAGCACTTTGGTGACATTTTCCTGTAACTTGTTCCCAGTACATTCTAAGTGGCTGCTGACTTTGTGAGGTCTCTAAAAGTGGGTTTTAGGAGCCCAACACAAAATACATAAGCCCTAATGCCTTCTTTCAGACAAAACTGACACCCACTTTCTTAAAAAAATCTTGGGTCAAAATAGCATTTTTAGACTGAGATAAGCACTTTGGTGACATTTTCCTGTAACTTGTTCCCAGTACATTGTAAGTGGCTGCTGACTTTGTGAGGTCTCTAAAAGGTGGTTTTAGGAGCCCAACACAAAATACATGAGCCCTAATGCCTTCCTTCAGACAAAACTGACACCCACTTTCCTTAAAAAATCGTGGCTCAAAATAGCACTTTTGGGCTGAGATAAGCACTTTGGTGACATTTTCCTGTAACTTGTTCCCAGTACATTCTAAGTGGCTGCTGACTTTGTGAGGTCTCTAAAAGTGGTTTTAGGAGCCCAACACAAAATACATGAGCCCTAATGCCTTCCTTCAGACAAAACTGACACCCACTTCCTTAAAAAATCGTGGCTCAAAATAGCACTTTTGGGCTGAGATAAGCACTTTGGTGACATTTTCCTGTAACTTGTTCCCAGTACATTCTAAGTGGCTGCTGACTTTGTGAGGTCTCTAAAAGTGGGTTTTAGGAGCCCAACACAAAATACATGAGCCCTAATGCCTTCCTTCAGACAAAACTGACACCCACTTTCCTTAAAAAATCGTGGCTCAAAATAGCACTTTTGGGCTGAGATAAGCACTTTGGTGACATTTTCCTGTAACTTGTTCCCAGTACATTCTAAGTGGCTGCTGACTTTGTGAGGTCTCTAAAAGTGGGTTTTAGGAGCCCAACACAAAATACATGAGCCCTAATGCCTTCCTTCAGACAAAACTGACACCCACTTTCCTTAAAAAATCGTGGCTCAAAATAGCACTTTTGGGCTGAGATAAGCACTTTGGTGACATTTTCCTGTAACTTGTTCCCAGTACATTCTAAGTGGCTGCTGACTTTGTGAGGTCTCTAAAAGTGGGTTTTAGGAGCCCAACACAAAATACATAAGCCCTAATGCCTTCTTTCAGACAAAACTGACACCCACTTTCTTAAAAAAATCTTGGGTCAAAATAGCATTTTAGACTGAGATAAGCACTTTGGTGACATTTTCCTGTAACTTGTTCCCAGTACATTGTAAGTGGCTGCTGACTTTGTGAGGTCTCTAAAAGGTGGTTTTAGGAGCCCAACACAAAATACATGAGCCCTAATGCCTTCCTTCAGACAAAACTGACACCCACTTTCCTTAAAAAATCGTGGCTCAAAATAGCACTTTTGGGCTGAGATAAGCACTTTGGTGACATTTTCCTGTAACTTGTTCCCAGTACATTCTAAGTGGCTGCTGACTTTGTGAGGTCTCTAAAAGTGGGTTTTAGGAGCCCAACACAAAATACATGAGCCCTAATGCCTTCCTTCAGACAAAACTGACACCCACTTTCCTTAAAAAATCGTGGCTCAAAATAGCACTTTTGGGCTGAGATAAGCACTTTGGTGACATTTTCCTGTAACTTGTTCCCAGTACATTCTAAGTGGCTGCTGACTTTGTGAGGTCTCTAAAAGTGGGTTTTAGGAGCCCAACACAAAATACATGAGCCCTAATGCCTTCCTTCAGACAAAACTGACACCCACTTTCCTTAAAAAATCGTGGCTCAAAATAGCACTTTTGGGCTGAGATAAGCACTTTGGTGACATTTTCCTGTAACTTGTTCCCAGTACATTCTAAGTGGCTGCTGACTTTGTGAGGTCTCTAAAAGTGGTTTTAGGAGCCCAACACAAAATACATAAGCCCTAATGCCTTCTTTCAGACAAAACTGACACCCACTTTCTTAAAAAAATCTTGGTCAAAATAGCATTTTTAGACTGAGATAAGCACTTTGGTGACATTTTCCTGTAACTTGTTCCCAGTACATTGTAAGTGGCTGCTGACTTTGTGAGGTCTCTAAAAGGTGGTTTTAGGAGCCCAACACAAAATACATGAGCCCTAATGCCTTCCTTCAGACAAAACTGACACCCACTTTCCTTAAAAAATCGTGGCTCAAAATAGCACTTTTGGGCTGAGATAAGCACTTTGGTGACATTTTCCTGTAACTTGTTCCCAGTACATTCTAAGTGGCTGCTGACTTTGTGAGGTCTCTAAAAGTGGGTTTTAGGAGCCCAACACAAAATACATGAGCCCTAATGCCTTCCTTCAGACAAAACTGACACCCACTTTCCTTAAAAAATCGTGGCTCAAAATAGCACTTTTGGGCTGAGATAAGCACTTTGGTGACATTTTCCTGTAACTTGTTCCCAGTACATTCTAAGTGGCTGCTGACTTTGTGAGGTCTCTAAAAGTGGGTTTTAGGAGCCCAACACAAAATACATAAGCCCTAATGCCTTCTTTCAGACAAAACTGACACCCACTTTCTTAAAAAATCTTGGGTCAAAATAGCATTTTTAGACTGAGATAAGCACTTTGGTGACATTTTCCTGTAACTTGTTCCCAGTACATTGTAAGTGGCTGCTGACTTTGTGAGGTCTCTAAAAGGTGGTTTTAGGAGCCCAACACAAAATACATGAGCCCTAATGCCTTCCTTCAGACAAAACTGACACCCACTTTCCTTAAAAAATCGTGGCTCAAAATAGCACTTTTGGGCTGAGATAAGCACTTTGGTGACATTTTCCTGTAACTTGTTCCCAGTACATTCTAAGTGGCTGCTGACTTTGTGAGGTCTCTAAAAGTGGGTTTTAGGAGCCCAACACAAAATACATGAGCCCTAATGCCTTCCTTCAGACAAAACTGACACCCACTTTCCTTAAAAAATCGTGGCTCAAAATAGCACTTTTGGGCTGAGATAAGCACTTTGGTGACATTTTCCTGTAACTTGTTCCCAGTACATTCTAAGTGGCTGCTGACTTTGTGAGGTCTCTAAAAGTGGGTTTTAGGAGCCCAACACAAAATACATGAGCCCTAATGCCTTCCTTCAGACAAAACTGACACCCACTTTCCTTAAAAAATCGTGGCTCAAAATAGCACTTTTGGGCTGAGATAAGCACTTTGGTGACATTTTCCTGTAACTTGTTCCCAGTACATTCTAAGTGGCTGCTGACTTTGTGAGGTCTCTAAAAGTGGGTTTTAGGAGCCCAACACAAAATACATAAGCCCTAATGCCTTCTTTCAGACAAAACTGACACCCACTTTCTTAAAAAATCTTGGGTCAAAATAGCATTTTAGACTGAGATAAGCACTTTGGTGACATTTTCCTGTAACTTGTTCCCAGTACATTGTAAGTGGCTGCTGACTTTGTGAGGTCTCTAAAAGGTGGTTTTAGGAGCCCAACACAAAATACATGAGCCCTAATGCCTTCCTTCAGACAAAACTGACACCCACTTTCCTTAAAAAATCGTGGCTCAAAATAGCACTTTTGGGCTGAGATAAGCACTTTGGTGACATTTTCCTGTAACTTGTTCCCAGTACATTCTAAGTGGCTGCTGACTTTGTGAGGTCTCTAAAAGTGGGTTTTAGGAGCCCAACACAAAATACATGAGCCCTAATGCCTTCCTTCAGACAAAACTGACACCCACTTTCCTTAAAAAATCGTGGCTCAAAATAGCACTTTTTGGCTGAGATAAGCACTTTGGTGACATTTTCCTGTAACTTGTTCCCAGTACATTCTAAGTGGCTGCTGACTTTGTGAGGTCTCTAAAAGTGGGTTTTAGGAGCCCAACACAAAATACATGAGCCCTAATGCCTTCCTTCAGACAAAACTGACACCCACTTTCCTTAAAAAATCGTGGCTCAAAATAGCACTTTTGGGCTGAGATAAGCACTTTGGTGACATTTTCCTGTAACTTGTTCCCAGTACATTCTAAGTGGCTGCTGACTTTGTGAGGTCTCTAAAAGTGGGTTTTAGGAGCCCAACACAAAATACATGAGCCCTAATGCCTTCCTTCAGACAAAACTGACACCCACTTTCCTTAAAAAAATCGTGGCTCAAAATAGCACTTTTTGGACTGAGATAAGCACTTTGGTGACATTTTCCTGTAACTTGTTCCAGTACATTCTAAGTGGCTGCTGACTTTGTGAGGTCTCTAAAAGGTGGTTTTAGGAGCCCAACACAAAATACATGAGCCCTAATGCCTTCCTTCAGACAAAACTGACACCCACTTTCCTTAAAAAATCGTGGCTCAAAATAGCACTTTTGGGCTGAGATAAGCACTTTGGTGACATTTTCCTGTAACTTGTTCCCAGTACATTCTAAGTGGCTGCTGACTTTGTGAGGTCTCTAAAAGTGGGTTTTAGGAGCCCAACACAAAATACATGAGCCCTAATGCCTTCCTTCAGACAAAACTGACACCCACTTTCCTTAAAAAATCGTGGCTCAAAATAGCACTTTTGGGCTGAGATAAGCACTTTGGTGACATTTTCCTGTAACTTGTTCCCAGTACATTCTAAGTGGCTGCTGACTTTGTGAGGTCTCTAAAAGTGGGTTTTAGGAGCCCAACACAAAATACATGAGCCCTAATGCCTTCCTTCAGACAAAACTGACACCCACTTTCCTTAAAAAATCGTGGCTCAAAATAGCACTTTTGGGCTGAGATAAGCACTTTGGTGACATTTTCCTGTAACTTGTTCCCAGTACATTCTAAGTGGCTGCTGACTTTGTGAGGTCTCTAAAAGTGGGTTTTAGGAGCCCAACACAAAATACATGAGCCCTAATGCCTTCCTTCAGACAAAACTGACACCCACTTTCCTTAAAAAATCGTGGCTCAAAATAGCACTTTTGGGCTGAGATAAGCACTTTGGTGACATTTTCCTGTAACTTGTTCCCAGTACATTCTAAGTGGCTGCTGACTTTGTGAGGTCTCTAAAAGTGGGTTTTAGGAGCCCAACACAAAATACATGAGCCCTAATGCCTTCCTTCAGACAAAACTGACACCCACTTTCCTTAAAAAATCGTGGCTCAAAATAGCACTTTTGGGCTGAGATAAGCACTTTGGTGACATTTTCCTGTAACTTGTTCCCAGTACATTCTAAGTGGCTGCTGACTTTGTGAGGTCTCTAAAAGTGGGTTTTAGGAGCCCAACACAAAATACATAAGCCCTAATGCCTTCTTTCAGACAAAACTGACACCCACTTTCTTAAAAAATCTTGGGTCAAAATAGCATTTTTAGACTGAGATAAGCACTTTGGTGACATTTTCCTGTAACTTGTTCCCAGTACATTGTAAGTGGCTGCTGACTTTGTGAGGTCTCTAAAAGGTGGTTTTAGGAGCCCAACACAAAATACATGAGCCCTAATGCCTTCCTTCAGACAAAACTGACACCCACTTTCCTTAAAAAATCGTGGCTCAAATAGCACTTTTGGGCTGAGATAAGCACTTTGGTGACATTTTCCTGTAACTTGTTCCAGTACATTCTAAGTGGCTGCTGACTTTGTGAGGTCTCTAAAAGTGGGTTTTAGGAGCCCAACACAAAATACATGAGCCCTAATGCCTTCCTTCAGACAAAACTGACACCCACTTTCCTTAAAAAAATCGTGGCTCAAAATAGCACTTTTGGGCTGAGATAAGCACTTTGGTGACATTTTCCTGTAACTTGTTCCCAGTACATTCTAAGTGGCTGCTGACTTTGTGAGGTCTCTAAAAGTGGGTTTTAGGAGCCCAACACAAAATACATGAGCCCTAATGCCTTCCTTCAGACAAAACTGACACCCACTTTCCTTAAAAAATCGTGGCTCAAAATAGCACTTTTGGGCTGAGATAAGCACTTTGGTGACATTTTCCTGTAACTTGTTCCCAGTACATTCTAAGTGGCTGCTGACTTTGTGAGGTCTCTAAAAGTGGGTTTTAGGAGCCCAACACAAAATACATGAGCCCTAATGCCTTCCTTCAGACAAAACTGACACCCACTTTCCTTAAAAAATCGTGGCTCAAAATAGCACTTTTGGGCTGAGATAAGCACTTTGGTGACATTTTCCTGTAACTTGTTCCCAGTACATTCTAAGTGGCTGCTGACTTTGTGAGGTCTCTAAAAGTGGGTTTTAGGAGCCCAACACAAAATACATGAGCCCTAATGCCTTCCTTCAGACAAAACTGACACCCACTTTCCTTAAAAAATCGTGGCTCAAAATAGCACTTTTGGGCTGAGATAAGCACTTTGGTGACATTTTCCTGTAACTTGTTCCCAGTACATTCTAAGTGGCTGCTGACTTTGTGAGGTCTCTAAAAGTGGGTTTTAGGAGCCCAACACAAAATACATAAGCCCTAATGCCTTCTTTCAGACAAAACTGACACCCACTTTCTTAAAAAAATCTTGGGTCAAAATAGCATTTTTAGACTGAGATAAGCACTTTGGTGACATTTTCCTGTAACTTGTTCCCAGTACATTGTAAGTGGCTGCTGACTTTGGTGAGGTCTCTAAAAGGTGGTTTTAGGAGCCCAACACAAAATACATGAGCCCTAATGCCTTCCTTCAGACAAAACTGACACCCACTTTCCTTAAAAAATCGTGGCTCAAAATAGCACTTTTGGGCTGAGATAAGCACTTTGGTGACATTTTCCTGTAACTTGTTCCCAGTACATTCTAAGTGGCTGCTGACTTTGTGAGGTCTCTAAAAGTGGGTTTTAGGAGCCCAACACAAAATACATGAGCCCTAATGCCTTCCTTCAGACAAAACTGACACCCACTTTCCTTAAAAAATCGTGGCTCAAAATAGCACTTTTGGGCTGAGATAAGCACTTTGGTGACATTTTCCTGTAACTTGTTCCCAGTACATTCTAAGTGGCTGCTGACTTTGTGAGGTCTCTAAAAGTGGGTTTTAGGAGCCCAACACAAAATACATGAGCCCTAATGCCTTCCTTCAGACAAAACTGACACCCACTTTCCTTAAAAAATCGTGGCTCAAAATAGCACTTTTGGGCTGAGATAAGCACTTTGGTGACATTTTCCTGTAACTTGTTCCCAGTACATTCTAAGTGGCTGCTGACTTTGTGAGGTCTCTAAAAGTGGGTTTTAGGAGCCCAACACAAAATACATGAGCCCTAATGCCTTCCTTCAGACAAAACTGACACCCACTTTCCTTAAAAAATCGTGGCTCAAAATAGCACTTTTGGGCTGAGATAAGCACTTTGGTGACATTTTCCTGTAACTTGTTCCCAGTACATTCTAAGTGGCTGCTGACTTTGTGAGGTCTCTAAAAGTGGGTTTTAGGAGCCCAACACAAAATACATAAGCCCTAATGCCTTCTTTCAGACAAAACTGACACCCACTTTCTTAAAAAATCTTGGGTCAAAATAGCATTTTTAGACTGAGATAAGCACTTTGGTGACATTTTCCTGTAACTTGTTCCCAGTACATTGTAAGTGGCTGCTGACTTTGTGAGGTCTCTAAAAGGTGGTTTTAGGAGCCCAACACAAAATACATGAGCCCTAATGCCTTCCTTCAGACAAAACTGACACCCACTTTCCTTAAAAAATCGTGGCTCAAAATAGCACTTTTGGGCTGAGATAAGCACTTTGGTGACATTTTCCTGTAACTTGTTCCCAGTACATTCTAAGTGGCTGCTGACTTTGTGAGGTCTCTAAAAGTGGGTTTTAGGAGCCCAACACAAAATACATGAGCCCTAATGCCTTCCTTCAGACAAAACTGACACCCACTTTCCTTAAAAAATCGTGGCTCAAAATAGCACTTTTGGGCTGAGATAAGCACTTTGGTGACATTTTCCTGTAACTTGTTCCCAGTACATTCTAAGTGGCTGCTGACTTTGTGAGGTCTCTAAAAGTGGTTTTAGGAGCCCAACACAAAATACATGAGCCCTAATGCCTTCCTTCAGACAAAACTGACACCCACTTTCCTTAAAAAATCGTGGCTCAAAATAGCACTTTTGGGCTGAGATAAGCACTTTGGTGACATTTTCCTGTAACTTGTTCCCAGTACATTCTAAGTGGCTGCTGACTTTGTGAGGTCTCTAAAAGTGGGTTTTAGGAGCCCAACACAAAATACATGAGCCCTAATGCCTTCCTTCAGACAAAACTGACACCCACTTTCCTTAAAAAATCGTGGCTCAAAATAGCACTTTTGGGCTGAGATAAGCACTTTGTGACATTTTCCTGTAACTTGTTCCCAGTACATTCTAAGTGGCTGCTGACTTTGTGAGGTCTCTAAAAGTGGGTTTTAGGAGCCCAACACAAAATACATAAGCCCTAATGCCTTCTTTCAGACAAAACTGACACCCACTTTCTTAAAAAATCTTGGGTCAAAATAGCATTTTTAGACTGAGATAAGCACTTTGGTGACATTTTCCTGTAACTTGTTCCCAGTACATTGTAAGTGGCTGCTGACTTTGTGAGGTCTCTAAAAGGTGGTTTTAGGAGCCCAACACAAAATACATGAGCCCTAATGCCTTCCTTCAGACAAAACTGACACCCACTTTCCTTAAAAAATCGTGGCTCAAAATAGCACTTTTGGGCTGAGATAAGCACTTTGGTGACATTTTCCTGTAACTTGTTCCCAGTACATTCTAAGTGGCTGCTGACTTTGTGAGGTCTCTAAAAGTGGGTTTTAGGAGCCCAACACAAAATACATGAGCCCTAATGCCTTCCTTCAGACAAAACTGACACCCACTTTCCTTAAAAAATCGTGGCTCAAAATAGCACTTTTGGGCTGAGATAAGCACTTTGGTGACATTTTCCTGTACTTGTTCCCAGTACATTCTAAGTGGCTGCTGACTTTGTGAGGTCTCTAAAAGTGGGTTTTAGGAGCCCAACACAAAATACATGAGCCCTAATGCCTTCCTTCAGACAAAACTGACACCCACTTTCCTTAAAAAATCGTGGCTCAAAATAGCACTTTTGGGCTGAGATAAGCACTTTGGTGACATTTTCCTGTAACTTGTTCCCAGTACATTCTAAGTGGCTGCTGACTTTGTGAGGTCTCTAAAAGTGGGTTTTAGGAGCCCAACACAAAATACATAAGCCCTAATGCCTTCTTTCAGACAAAACTGACACCCACTTTCTTAAAAAAATCTTGGGTCAAAATAGCATTTTTAGACTGAGATAAGCACTTTGGTGACATTTTCCTGTAACTTGTTCCCAGTACATTGTAAGTGGCTGCTGACTTTGTGAGGTCTCTAAAAGGTGGTTTTAGGAGC
>NW_027660582.1:0-78465 GCF_963280865.1 Gymnoscopelus braueri | reverse complement strand
GAGCCCAACACAAAATACATGAGCCCTAATGCCTTCTTTCAGACAAAACTGACACCCACTTTCTTAAAAAAATCTTGGGTCAAAATAGCATTTTTAGACTGAGATAAGCACTTTGGTGACATTTTCCTGTAACTTGTTCCCAGTACATTCTAAGTGGCTGCTGACTTTGTGAGGTCTCTAAAAGTGGGTTTTAGGAGCCCAACACAAAATACATGAGCCCTAATGCCTTCCTTCAGACAAAACTGACACCCACTTTCCTTAAAAAATCGTGGCTCAAAATAGCACTTTTGGGCTGAGATAAGCACTTTGGTGACATTTTCCTGTAACTTGTTCCCAGTACATTCTAAGTGGCTGCTGACTTTGTGAGGTCTCTAAAAGTGGGTTTTAGGAGCCCAACACAAAATACATGAGCCCTAATGCCTTCTTTCAGACAAAACTGACACCCACTTTCTTAAAAAAATCTTGGGTCAAAATAGCATTTTTAGACTGAGATAAGCACTTTGGTGACATTTTCCTGTAACTTGTTCCCAGTACATTCTAAGTGGCTGCTGACTTTGTGAGGTCTCTAAAAGTGGGTTTTAGGAGCCCAACACAAAATACATGAGCCCTAATGCCTTCCTTCAGACAAAACTGACACCCACTTTCCTTAAAAAATCGTGGCTCAAAATAGCACTTTTGGGCTGAGATAAGCACTTTGGTGACATTTTCCTGTAACTTGTTCCCAGTACATTCTAAGTGGCTGCTGACTTTGTGAGGTCTCTAAAAGTGGGTTTTAGGAGCCCAACACAAAATACATAAGCCCTAATGCCTTCTTTCAGACAAAACTGACACCCACTTTCTTAAAAAAATCTTGGGTCAAAATAGCATTTTTAGACTGAGATAAGCACTTTGGTGACATTTTCCTGTAACTTGTTCCCAGTACATTCTAAGTGGCTGTTGACTTTGTGAGGTCTCTAAAAGTGGGTTTTAGGAGCCCAACACAAAATACATGAGCCCTAATGCCTTCCTTCAGACAAAACTGACACCCACTTTCTTTAAAAAATCGTGGCTCAAAATAGCATTTTTGGGCTGAGATAAGCACTTTGGTGACATTTTCCCCTACAGTGGGCGGGGCCTATTGGCTTGGGGGCGAAAAAATAGCAGATCTACAAGCTCGTAGAGCATAGCTCTACGAGCTTGTAGATCTGCTATTTTTGAGTCCCACTGCTGTATACCACGCCCCCAAGCCAACAAGCCACGCCCCCAGCTCCAAACCACATCCCCATGGCGATAGGCCACGCCCCCAGCTTCAAACCACACACCCCTCGCCGATAGAGGACAAGCACACGGCTTAAAGATGGAGTGCCATGATATTTTTCAACCCTAAAACCTGATCATAAGGTATTATTATTATGTAAGGATTTTTTTCAACAAAAAAAAAGTGTACAGTAAGTGTTAAAATGTTGTTTTTATGTAGACACACCCACCAGTGCATTAAGTATACCTGGTTCTCACCTTAGCACCTCCTCCACCACCTTAGCACCACCCACCTGTCCTAGTCCCTCCTCCTCCTCATGCCCACACCTGTTGTGTTATGATAATGAGGGGGAGGGTGTGGGCTTTGTGATGTCACTAAAGCGCTGTTTCTCTATTGGCACATTTGACCCTCAAGGTTTCAGCCTCCAGGAAAAAACTCCAAATAGTCAGAGAAGACATAAAACACCATAAAAACACCACCGGGGGGCTTAATGAAGTTCTATCAACCTCATAGACACATGAAAAACAGAAAAAGTGCAAAAACATGGCACCACCTCTTTAAGACCCCAATCCAAGGGGAAAGGCCACGCCCCCGGCTTGAAACCACGCCCCCAAGCCAATAGGCCCCGCCCACAGCTTCAGACCCCACCCCCCGGGGTGATAGGCCACGCCTAACCCCAGCCGATATCAGATCTACAAGCTCGTAGAGCTATGCTCTACGAGCTTGTAGATCTGCTATTTTTGAGTCCCACTGCTGTATACCACGCCCCCAAGCCAACAGGCCACGCCCCCAGCTCCAAACCACGCCCCCATGGCGATATGCCACGCCCCCAGCTTCAAACCACACCCCCTCGCCGATAGAGGACAAGCAAACGGCTTAAGACCCCAATCCAAGGGGAAATGCCACGCCCCCAAGCCGACAGGCCCCGCCCCCCGCTCCAAACCACGCCCCCATGGCGATAGGCCACGCCCCCAGCTTCAAACCACAGCCCCCTCGCCGATAGAGGAAAAGCACACAGCTTAAAACCCCAATCCAAGGGGAAAGGGCCACGCCCCCGGCTTGAAACCACGCCCCCAAGCAATAAGCCCCGCCCACAGCTTCAGACCCCACCCCCCAGGGCGATAGGCCACGCCCAACCCCAGCCGATATCAGATCTACAAGCTCGTAGAGCTATGCTCTACGAGCTTGTAGATCTGCTATTTTTGAGTCCCACTGCTGTAAACCACGCCCCCAAGCCGAAAGGCCACGCCCCCCGCTCCAAACCATTCCCCCATGGCGATAGGCCACGCCCCCAGCTTCAAACCACACACCCCTCGCCGATAGAGGACAAGCACACGGCTTAAGACCCCAATCCAACGGGAAAGGCCACGCCCCCAAGCCAATAGGCCCCGCCCAGAGCTTCAGACCCCACCCCCCGGGGTGATAGGCCACGCCCACCCCCAGCCGATATCAGATCTACAAGCTCGTAGAGCTATGATCTACGAGCTTGTAGATCCGCTATTTTTGAGTCCCACTGCTGTAAACCACGCCCCCAAGCCGATAAGCCACGCCCCCAGCTTCAAACCACGCCTCCAAGCCGACAGGCCCCGCCCACAGCTTCAGACCCCACCCCCCGGGGTGATAGGCCACGCCCAACCCAGCCGATATCAGATCTACAAGCTCGTAGAGCTATGATCTACGAGCTTGTAGATCTGCTATTTTTGAGTCCCACTGCTGTAAACCACGCCCCCAAGCCGACAGGCCACGCCCCCCGCTCCAAACCACGCCCCGATGGCGATAGGCCACGCCCCCAGCTTCAAACCACAGCCCCTCGCCCCAAGCCGACAGGCCACGCCCCCAGCTCCAAACCACGCCCCCATGTCGATAGGCCACGCCCCTAGCCTTAAACCACACCCCCTTGGCGATAGGCCACGCCCATAGCTCCAAACCACACCCCCTTGGTGATAGGCCAAGCCCACAGCTCCAAACCACTTCCCCCTCACCAATAGGCCACACCCCCGGCTCGAAACCACACCCCCAAGGTGATAGGCCACGCCCACATAGTGGCTGGGGGAGGGGCCGGGGTTAATTGTTCGACCGATTGATCAATCGATTGGTAGAGAGTAACATATTATTATACCAGCCTGTAGGGGGAGGTAGAGAGTAACATATTATAATACCAGCCTGTAGGGGGAGGTAGAGAGTAACATAGTATAATACCAGTCTGTAGGGGGAGGTAGAGAGTAACATATTATAATACCAGCCTGTAGAGGGAGGTAGAGAGTAACATATTATAATACCAGCCTGTAGGGGAGGTAGAGAGTAACATATTATAATACCAGCCTGTAGTGGGAGGTAGAGAGTAACATATTATAATACCAGCCTGTAGGGGGAGGTAGAGAGTAACATATTATAATACCAGCCTGTAGGGGGAGGTAGAGAGTAACATATTATAATACCAGCCTGTAGGGGGAGGTAGAGAGTCACATATTATAATACCAGCCTTTAGGGGGAGGTAGAGAGTAACATATTATAATACCAGCCTGTAGGGGGAGGTAGAGAGTCACATATTATAATACCAGCCTGTAGAGGGAGGTAGAGAGTAACATATTATAATACCAGCCTGTAGGGGGAGGTAGAGAGTCACATATTATAATACCAGCCTGTAGGGGGAGGTAGAGAGTAACATATTATTATACCAGCCTGTAGTGGGAGGTAGAGAGTAACATATTATAATACCAGCCTGTAGGGGGAGGTAGAGAGTAACATAGTATAATACCAGTCTGTAGGGGGAGGTAGAGAGTAACATAGTATAATACCAGTCTGTAGGGGGAGGTAGAGAGTAACATATTATAATACCAGCCTGTAGAGGGAGGTAGAGAGTAACATATTATAATACCAGCCTGTAGGGGGAGGTAGAGAGTAACATATTATAATACCAGCCTGTAGGGGGAGGTAGAGAGTAACATATTATAATACCAGCCTGTAGGGGGAGGTAGAGAGTAATATATTATAATACCAGCCTGTAGGGGGAGGTAGAGAGTCACATATTATAATACCAGCCTGTAGGGGGAGGTAGAGAGTAACATATTATTATACCAGCCTGTAGGGGGAGGTAGAGAGTAACATATTATATTACCAGCCTGTAGGGGGAGGGTAGAGAGTAACATAGTATAATACCAGTCTG
This sequence comes from Gymnoscopelus braueri, assembly GCF_963280865.1. NCBI lineage: Eukaryota > Metazoa > Chordata > Actinopteri > Myctophiformes > Myctophidae > Gymnoscopelus > Gymnoscopelus braueri. Next base: position 74,062 of record NW_027660582.1, on the reverse strand, counting down.
TAGGGGGAGGTAGAGAGTAACATATTATAATACCAGCCTGTAGAGGGAGGTAGAGAGTAACATATTATAATACCAGCCTGTAGGGGGAGGTAGAGAGTAACATATTATAATACCAGCCTGTAGGGGGAGGTAGAGAGTAACATATTATAATACCAGCCTGTAGGGGGAGGTAGAGAGTAACATATTATAGTACCAGCCTGTAGGGGGAGGTAGAGAGTCACATATTATTATACCAGCCTGTAGTGGGAGGTAGAGAGTAACATATTATAATACCAGCCTGTAGGGGGAGGTAGAGAGTAACATAGTATAATACCAGTCTGTAGGGGGAGGTAGAGAGTAACATAGTATAATACCAGTCTGTAGGGGGAGGTAGAGAGTAACATATTATAATACCAGCCTGTAGAGGGAGGTAGAGAGTAACATATTATAATACCAGCCTGTAGGGGGAGGTAGAGAGTAACATATTATAATACCAGCCTGTAGGGGGAGGTAGAGAGTAACATATTATAATACCAGCCTGTAGGGGGAGGTAGAGAGTAATATATTATAATACCAGCCTGTAGGGGGAGGTAGAGAGTCACATATTATAATACCATCCTGTAGGGGGAGGTAGAGAGTAACATATTATTATACCAGCCTGTAGGGGGAGGTAGAGAGTAACATATTATATTACCAGCCTGTAGGGGGAGGTAGAGAGTAACATAGTATAATACCAGTCTGTAGGGGGAGGTAGAGAGTAACATATTATAATACCAGCCTGTAGAGGGAGGTAGAGAGTAACATATTATAATACCAGCCTGTAGGGGGAGGTAGAGAGTAACATATTATAATACCAGCCTGTAGGGGGAGGTAGAGAGTAACATATTATAATACCAGCCTGTAGGGGGAGGTAGAGAGTAACATATTATAGTACCAGCCTGTAGGGGGAGGTAGAGAGTCACATATTATAATACCAGCCTGTAGGGGAGGTAGAGAGTAACCTATTATAATACCAGCCTGTAGGGGGAGGTAGAGAGTCACATATTATAGTACCAGCCTGTAGGGGAAAATGTCACCAAAGTGCTTATCTCAGCCCAAAAATGCTATTTTGAGCCACAATTTTTTAAAGAAAGTGGGTGTCAGTTTTGTCTGAAGGAAGGCATTAGGGCTCATGTATTTTGTGTTGGGCTCCTAAAACCCACTTTTAGAGACCTCACAAAGTCAACAGCCACTTAGAATGTACTGGGAACAAGTTACAGGAAAATGTCACCAAAGTGCTTATCTCAGTCTAAAAATGCTATTTTGACCCAAGATTTTTTTAAGAAAGTGGGTGTCAGTTTTGTCTGAAAGAAGGCATTAGGGCTTATGTATTTTGTGTTGGGCTCCTAAAACCCACTTTTAGAGACCTCACAAAGTCAGCAGCCACTTAGAATGTACTGGGAACAAGTTACAGGAAAATGTCACCAAAGTGCTTATCTCAGCCCAAAAGTGCTATTTTGAGCCACGATTTTTTAAGGAAAGTGGGTGTCAGTTTTGTCTGAAGGAAGGCATTAGGGCTCATGTATTTTGTGTTGGGCTCCTAAAACCCACTTTTAGAGACCTCACAAAGTCAGCAGCCACTTAGAATGTACTGGGAACAAGTTACAGGAAAATGTCACCAAAGTGCTTATCTCAGTCTAAAAATGCTATTTTGACCCAAGATTTTTTTAAGAAAGTGGGTGTCAGTTTTGTCTGAAAGAAGGCATTAGGGCTCATGTATTTTGTGTTGGGCTCCTAAAACCCACTTTTAGAGACCTCACAAAGTCAGCAGCCACTTAGAATGTACTGGGAACAAGTTACAGGAAAATGTCACCAAAGTGCTTATCTCAGCCCAAAAGTGCTATTTTGAGCCACGATTTTTTTAAGGAAAGTGGGTGTCAGTTTTGTCTGAAGGAAGGCATTAGGGCTCATGTATTTTGTGTTGGGCTCCTAAAACCCACTTTTAGAGACCTCACAAAGTCAGCAGCCACTTAGAATGTACTGGGAACAAGTTACAGGAAAATGTCACCAAAGTGCTTATCTCAGTCTAAAAATGCTATTTTGACCCAAGATTTTTTTAAGAAAGTGGGTGTCAGTTTTGTCTGAAAGAAGGCATTAGGGCTCATGTATTTTGTGTTGGGCTCCTAAAACCCACTTTTAGAGACCTCACAAAGTCAGCAGCCACTTAGAATGTACTGGGAACAAGTTACAGGAAAGTGTCACCAAAGTGCTTATCTCAGTCTAAAAATGCTATTTTGACCCAAGATTTTTTTAAGAAAGTGGGTGTCAGTTTTGTCTGAAAGAAGGCATTAGGGCTTATGTATTTTGTGTTGGGCTCCTAAAACCCACTTTTAGAGACCTCACAAAGTCAGCAGCCACTTAGAATGTACTGGGAACAAGTTACAGGAAAATGTCACCAAAGTGCTTATCTCAGTCTAAAAATGCTATTTTGACCCAAGATTTTTTTAAGAAAGTGGGTGTCAGTTTTGTCTGAAAGAAGGCATTAGGGCTCATGTATTTTGTGTTGGGCTCCTAAAACCCACTTTTAGAGACCTCACAAAGTCAGCAGCCACTTAGAATGTACTGGGAACAAGTTACAGGAAAGTGTCACCAAAGTGCTTATCTCAGTCTAAAAATGCTATTTTGACCCAAGATTTTTTTAAGAAAGTGGGTGTCAGTTTTGTCTGAAGGAAGGCATTAGGGCTCATGTATTTTGTGTTGGGCTCCTAAAACCCACTTTTAGAGACCTCACAAAGTCAGCAGCCACTTAGAATGTACTGGGAACAAGTTACAGGAAAATGTCACCAAAGTGCTTATCTCAGCCCAAAAGTGCTATTTTGAGCCACGATTTTTTAAGGAAAGTGGGTGTCAGTTTTGTCTGAAGGAAGGCATTAGGGCTCATGTATTTTGTGTTGGGCTCCTAAAACCCACTTTTAGAGACCTCACAAAGTCAGCAGCCACTTAGAATGTACTGGGAACAAGTTACAGGAAAATGTCACCAAAGTGCTTATCTCAGCCCAAAAGTGCTATTTTGAGCCACGATTTTTTAAGGAAAGTGGGTGTCAGTTTTGTCTGAAGGAAGGCATTAGGGCTCATGTATTTTGTGTTGGGCTCCTAAAACCCACTTTTAGAGACCTCACAAAGTCAGCAGCCACTTAGAATGTACTGGGAACAAGTTACAGGAAAATGTCACCAAAGTGCTTATCTCAGCCCAAAAGTGCTATTTTGAGCCACGATTTTTTAAGGAAAGTGGGTGTCAGTTTTGTCTGAAGGAAGGCATTAGGGCTCATGTATTTTGTGTTGGGCTCCTAAAACCACCTTTTAGAGACCTCACAAAGTCAGCAGCCACTTACAATGTACTGGGAACAAGTTACAGGAAAATGTCACCAAAGTGCTTATCTCAGTCTAAAAATGCTATTTTGACCCAAGATTTTTTTAAGAAAGTGGGTGTCAGTTTTGTCTGAAAGAAGGCATTAGGGCTTATGTATTTTGTGTTGGGCTCCTAAAACCCACTTTTAGAGACCTCACAAAGTCAGCAGCCACTTAGAATGTACTGGGAACAAGTTACAGGAAAATGTCACCAAAGTGCTTATCTCAGCCCAAAAGTGCTATTTTGAGCCACGATTTTTTAAGGAAAGTGGGTGTCAGTTTTGTCTGAAGGAAGGCATTAGGGCTCATGTATTTTGTGTTGGGCTCCTAAAACCCACTTTTAGAGACCTCACAAAGTCAGCAGCCACTTAGAATGTACTGGGAACAAGTTACAGGAAAATGTCACTAAAGTGCTTATCTCAGCCCAAAAGTGCTATTTTGAGCCACGATTTTTTAAGGAAAGTGGGTGTCAGTTTTGTCTGAAGGAAGGCATTAGGGCTCATGTATTTTGTGTTGGGCTCCTAAAACCCACTTTTAGAGACCTCACAAAGTCAGCAGCCACTTAGAATGTACTGGGAACAAGTTACAGGAAAATGTCACCAAAGTGCTTATCTCAGCCCAAAAGTGCTATTTTGAGCCACGATTTTTTAAGGAAAGTGGGTGTCAGTTTTGTCTGAAGGAAGGCATTAGGGCTCATGTATTTTGTGTTGGGCTCCTAAAACCACCTTTTAGAGACCTCACAAAGTCAGCAGCCACTTACAATGTACTGGGAACAAGTTACAGGAAAATGTCACCAAAGTGCTTATCTCAGTCTAAAAATGCTATTTTGACCCAAGATTTTTTTAAGAAAGTGGGTGTCAGTTTTGTCTGAAAGAAGGCATTAGGGCTTATGTATTTTGTGTTGGGCTCCTAAAACCCACTTTTAGAGACCTCACAAAGTCAGCAGCCACTTAGAATGTACTGGGAACAAGTTACAGGAAAATGTCACCAAAGTGCTTATCTCAGCCCAAAAGTGCTATTTTGAGCCACGATTTTTTAAGGAAAGTGGGTGTCAGTTTTGTCTGAAGGAAGGCATTAGGGCTCATGTATTTTGTGTTGGGCTCCTAAAACCCACTTTTAGAGACCTCACAAAGTCAGCAGCCACTTAGAATGTACTGGGAACAAGTTACAGGAAAATGTCACCAAAGTGCTTATCTCAGCCCAAAAGTGCTATTTTGAGCCACGATTTTTTAAGGAAAGTGGGTGTCAGTTTTGTCTGAAGGAAGGCATTAGGGCTCATGTATTTTGTGTTGGGCTCCTAAAACCCACTTTTAGAGACCTCACAAAGTCAGCAGCCACTTAGAATGTACTGGGAACAAGTTACAGGAAAATGTCACCAAAGTGCTTATCTCAGCCCAAAAGTGCTATTTTGAGCCACGATTTTTTAAGGAAAGTGGGTGTCAGTTTTGTCTGAAGGAAGGCATTAGGGCTCATGTATTTTGTGTTGGGCTCCTAAAACCCACTTTTAGAGACCTCACAAAGTCAGCAGCCACTTAGAATGTACTGGGAACAAGTTACAGGAAAATGTCACCAAAGTGCTTATCTCAGTCTAAAAATGCTATTTTGACCCAAGATTTTTTTAAGAAAGTGGGTGTCAGTTTTGTCTGAAAGAAGGCATTAGGGCTTATGTATTTTGTGTTGGGCTCCTAAAACCCACTTTTAGAGACCTCACAAAGTCAGCAGCCACTTAGAATGTACTGGGAACAAGTTACAGGAAAATGTCACCAAAGTGCTTATCTCATCCCAAAAATGCTATTTTGAGCCACGATTTTTTAAGGAAAGTGGGTGTCAGTTTTGTCTGAAGGAAGGCATTAGGGCTCATGTATTTTGTGTTGGGCTCCTAAAACCCACTTTTAGAGACCTCACAAAGTCAGCAGCCACTTAGAATGTACTGGGAACAAGTTACAGGAAAATGTCACCAAAGTGCTTATATCAGTCTAAAAACGCTATTTTGACCCAAGATTGTTTTAAGAAAGTGGGTGTCAGTTTTGTCTGAAGGAAGGCATTGGGGCTCATGTATTTTGTGTTGGGCTCCTAAAACCCACTTTTAGAGACCTCACAAAGTCAGCAGCCACTTAGAATGTACTGGGAACAAGTTACAGGAAAATGTCAAAATAGCATTTTTAGGCTGAGATAAGCACTTTGGTGACACTTTCCTGTAACTTGTTCCCAGTACATTCTAAGTGGCTGCTGACTTTGTGAGGTCTCTAAAAGTGGGTTTTAGGAGCCCAACACAAAATACATGAGCCCTAATGCCTTCTTTCAGACAAAACTGACACCCACTTTCTTAAAAAAATCTTGGGTCAAAATAGCATTTTTAGACTGAGATAAGCACTTTGGTGACATTTTCCTGTAACTTGTTCCCAGTACATTCTAAGTGGCTGCTGACTTTGTGAGGTCTCTAAAAGTGGGTTTTAGGAGCCCAACACAAAATACATGAGCCCTAATGCCTTCCTTCAGACAAAACTGACACCCACTTTCCTTAAAAAATCGTGGCTCAAAATAGCACTTTTGGGCTGAGATAAGCACTTTGGTGACATTTTCCTGTAACTTGTTCCCAGTACATTCTAAGTGGCTGCTGACTTTGTGAGGTCTCTAAAAGTGGGTTTTAGGAGCCCAACACAAAATACATGAGCCCTAATGCCTTCTTTCAGACAAAACTGACACCCACTTTCTTAAAAAAATCTTGGGTCAAAATAGCATTTTTAGACTGAGATAAGCACTTTGGTGACATTTTCCTGTAACTTGTTCCCAGTACATTCTAAGTGGCTGCTGACTTTGTGAGGTCTCTAAAAGTGGGTTTTAGGAGCCCAACACAAAATACATGAGCCCTAATGCCTTCCTTCAGACAAAACTGACACCCACTTTCCTTAAAAAATCGTGGCTCAAAATAGCACTTTTGGGCTGAGATAAGCACTTTGGTGACATTTTCCTGTAACTTGTTCCCAGTACATTCTAAGTGGCTGCTGACTTTGTGAGGTCTCTAAAAGTGGGTTTTAGGAGCCCAACACAAAATACATAAGCCCTAATGCCTTCTTTCAGACAAAACTGACACCCACTTTCTTAAAAAAATCTTGGGTCAAAATAGCATTTTTAGACTGAGATAAGCACTTTGGTGACATTTTCCTGTAACTTGTTCCCAGTACATTCTAAGTGGCTGTTGACTTTGTGAGGTCTCTAAAAGTGGGTTTTAGGAGCCCAACACAAAATACATGAGCCCTAATGCCTTCCTTCAGACAAAACTGACACCCACTTTCTTTAAAAAATCGTGGCTCAAAATAGCATTTTTGGGCTGAGATAAGCACTTTGGTGACATTTTCCCCTACAGTGGGCGGGGCCTATTGGCTTGGGGGCGAAAAAATAGCAGATCTACAAGCTCGTAGAGCATAGCTCTACGAGCTTGTAGATCTGCTATTTTTGAGTCCCACTGCTGTATACCACGCCCCCAAGCCAACAAGCCACGCCCCCAGCTCCAAACCACATCCCCATGGCGATAGGCCACGCCCCCAGCTTCAAACCACACACCCCTCGCCGATAGAGGACAAGCACACGGCTTAAAGATGGAGTGCCATGATATTTTTCAACCCTAAAACCTGATCATAAGGTATTATTATTATGTAAGGATTTTTTTCAACAAAAAAAAAGTGTACAGTAAGTGTTAAAATGTTGTTTTTATGTAGACACACCCACCAGTGCATTAAGTATACCTGGTTCTCACCTTAGCACCTCCTCCACCACCTTAGCACCACCCACCTGTCCTAGTCCCTCCTCCTCCTCATGCCCACACCTGTTGTGTTATGATAATGAGGGGGAGGGTGTGGGCTTTGTGATGTCACTAAAGCGCTGTTTCTCTATTGGCACATTTGACCCTCAAGGTTTCAGCCTCCAGGAAAAAACTCCAAATAGTCAGAGAAGACATAAAACACCATAAAAACACCACCGGGGGGCTTAATGAAGTTCTATCAACCTCATAGACACATGAAAAACAGAAAAAGTGCAAAAACATGGCACCACCTCTTTAAGACCCCAATCCAAGGGGAAAGGCCACGCCCCCGGCTTGAAACCACGCCCCCAAGCCAATAGGCCCCGCCCACAGCTTCAGACCCCACCCCCCGGGGTGATAGGCCACGCCTAACCCCAGCCGATATCAGATCTACAAGCTCGTAGAGCTATGCTCTACGAGCTTGTAGATCTGCTATTTTTGAGTCCCACTGCTGTATACCACGCCCCCAAGCCAACAGGCCACGCCCCCAGCTCCAAACCACGCCCCCATGGCGATATGCCACGCCCCCAGCTTCAAACCACACCCCCTCGCCGATAGAGGACAAGCAAACGGCTTAAGACCCCAATCCAAGGGGAAATGCCACGCCCCCAAGCCGACAGGCCCCGCCCCCCGCTCCAAACCACGCCCCCATGGCGATAGGCCACGCCCCCAGCTTCAAACCACAGCCCCCTCGCCGATAGAGGAAAAGCACACAGCTTAAAACCCCAATCCAAGGGGAAAGGCCACGCCCCCGGCTTGAAACCACGCCCCCAAGCCAATAAGCCCCGCCCACAGCTTCAGACCCCACCCCCCAGGGCGATAGGCCACGCCCAACCCCAGCCGATATCAGATCTACAAGCTCGTAGAGCTATGCTCTACGAGCTTGTAGATCTGCTATTTTTGAGTCCCACTGCTGTAAACCACGCCCCCAAGCCGAAAGGCCACGCCCCCCGCTCCAAACCATTCCCCCATGGCGATAGGCCACGCCCCCAGCTTCAAACCACACACCCCTCGCCGATAGAGGACAAGCACACGGCTTAAGACCCCAATCCAACGGGAAAGGCCACGCCCCCAAGCCAATAGGCCCCGCCCAGAGCTTCAGACCCCACCCCCCGGGGTGATAGGCCACGCCCACCCCCAGCCGATATCAGATCTACAAGCTCGTAGAGCTATGATCTACGAGCTTGTAGATCCGCTATTTTTGAGTCCCACTGCTGTAAACCACGCCCCCAAGCCGATAAGCCACGCCCCCAGCTTCAAACCACGCCTCCAAGCCGACAGGCCCCGCCCACAGCTTCAGACCCCACCCCCCGGGGTGATAGGCCACGCCCAACCCCAGCCGATATCAGATCTACAAGCTCGTAGAGCTATGATCTACGAGCTTGTAGATCTGCTATTTTTGAGTCCCACTGCTGTAAACCACGCCCCCAAGCCGACAGGCCACGCCCCCCGCTCCAAACCACGCCCCGATGGCGATAGGCCACGCCCCCAGCTTCAAACCACAGCCCCTCGCCCCAAGCCGACAGGCCACGCCCCCAGCTCCAAACCACGCCCCCATGTCGATAGGCCACGCCCCTAGCCTTAAACCACACCCCCTTGGCGATAGGCCACGCCCATAGCTCCAAACCACACCCCCTTGGTGATAGGCCAAGCCCACAGCTCCAAACCACTTCCCCCTCACCAATAGGCCACACCCCCGGCTCGAAACCACACCCCCAAGGTGATAGGCCACGCCCACATAGTGGCTGGGGGAGGGGCCGGGGTTAATTGTTCGACCGATTGATCAATCGATTGGTAGAGAGTAACATATTATTATACCAGCCTGTAGGGGGAGGTAGAGAGTAACATATTATAATACCAGCCTGTAGGGGGAGGTAGAGAGTAACATAGTATAATACCAGTCTGTAGGGGGAGGTAGAGAGTAACATATTATAATACCAGCCTGTAGAGGGAGGTAGAGAGTAACATATTATAATACCAGCCTGTAGGGGGAGGTAGAGAGTAACATATTATAATACCAGCCTGTAGTGGGAGGTAGAGAGTAACATATTATAATACCAGCCTGTAGGGGGAGGTAGAGAGTAACATATTATAATACCAGCCTGTAGGGGGAGGTAGAGAGTAACATATTATAATACCAGCCTGTAGGGGGAGGTAGAGAGTCACATATTATAATACCAGCCTTTAGGGGGAGGTAGAGAGTAACATATTATAATACCAGCCTGTAGGGGGAGGTAGAGAGTCACATATTATAATACCAGCCTGTAGAGGGAGGTAGAGAGTAACATATTATAATACCAGCCTGTAGGGGGAGGTAGAGAGTCACATATTATAATACCAGCCTGTAGGGGGAGGTAGAGAGTAACATATTATTATACCAGCCTGTAGTGGGAGGTAGAGAGTAACATATTATAATACCAGCCTGTAGGGGGAGGTAGAGAGTAACATAGTATAATACCAGTCTGTAGGGGGAGGTAGAGAGTAACATAGTATAATACCAGTCTGTAGGGGGAGGTAGAGAGTAACATATTATAATACCAGCCTGTAGAGGGAGGTAGAGAGTAACATATTATAATACCAGCCTGTAGGGGGAGGTAGAGAGTAACATATTATAATACCAGCCTGTAGGGGGAGGTAGAGAGTAACATATTATAATACCAGCCTGTAGGGGGAGGTAGAGAGTAATATATTATAATACCAGCCTGTAGGGGGAGGTAGAGAGTCACATATTATAATACCAGCCTGTAGGGGGAGGTAGAGAGTAACATATTATTATACCAGCCTGTAGGGGGAGGTAGAGAGTAACATATTATATTACCAGCCTGTAGGGGGAGGTAGAGAGTAACATAGTATAATACCAGTCTGTAGGGGGAGGTAGAGAGTAACATATTATAATACCAGCCTGTAGAGGGAGGTAGAGAGTAACATATTATAATACCAGCCTGTAGGGGGAGGTAGAGAGTAACATATTATAATACCAGCCTGTAGGGGGAGGTAGAGAGTAACATATTATAATACCAGCCTGTAGGGGGAGGTAGAGAGTAACATATTATAGTACCAGCCTGTAGGGGGAGGTAGAGAGTCACATATTATTATACCAGCCTGTAGTGGGAGGTAGAGAGTAACATATTATAATACCAGCCTGTAGGGGGAGGTAGAGAGTAACATAGTATAATACCAGTCTGTAGGGGGAGGTAGAGAGTAACATAGTATAATACCAGTCTGTAGGGGGAGGTAGAGAGTAACATATTATAATACCAGCCTGTAGAGGGAGGTAGAGAGTAACATATTATAATACCAGCCTGTAGGGGGAGGTAGAGAGTAACATATTATAATACCAGCCTGTAGGGGGAGGTAGAGAGTAACATATTATAATACCAGCCTGTAGGGGGAGGTAGAGATTAATATATTATAATACCAGCCTGTAGGGGGAGGTAGAGAGTCACATATTATAATACCATCCTGTAGGGGGAGGTAGAGAGTAACATATTATTATACCAGCCTGTAGGGGGAGGTAGAGAGTAACATATTATATTACCAGCCTGTAGGGGGAGGTAGAGAGTAACATAGTATAATACCAGTCTGTAGGGGGAGGTAGAGAGTAACATATTATAATACCAGCCTGTAGAGGGAGGTAGAGAGTAACATATTATAATACCAGCCTGTAGGGGGAGGTAGAGAGTAACATATTATAATACCAGCCTGTAGGGGGAGGTAGAGAGTAACATATTATAATACCAGCCTGTAGGGGGAGGTAGAGAGTAACATATTATAGTACCAGCCTGTAGGGGGAGGTAGAGAGTCACATATTATAATACCAGCCTGTAGGGGAGGTAGAGAGTAACCTATTATAATACCAGCCTGTAGGGGGAGGTAGAGAGTCACATATTATAGTACCAGCCTGTAGGGGAAAATGTCACCAAAGTGCTTATCTCAGCCCAAAAATGCTATTTTGAGCCACAATTTTTTAAAGAAAGTGGGTGTCAGTTTTGTCTGAAGGAAGGCATTAGGGCTCATGTATTTTGTGTTGGGCTCCTAAAACCCACTTTTAGAGACCTCACAAAGTCAACAGCCACTTAGAATGTACTGGGAACAAGTTACAGGAAAATGTCACCAAAGTGCTTATCTCAGTCTAAAAATGCTATTTTGACCCAAGATTTTTTTAAGAAAGTGGGTGTCAGTTTTGTCTGAAAGAAGGCATTAGGGCTTATGTATTTTGTGTTGGGCTCCTAAAACCCACTTTTAGAGACCTCACAAAGTCAGCAGCCACTTAGAATGTACTGGGAACAAGTTACAGGAAAATGTCACCAAAGTGCTTATCTCAGCCCAAAAGTGCTATTTTGAGCCACGATTTTTTAAGGAAAGTGGGTGTCAGTTTTGTCTGAAGGAAGGCATTAGGGCTCATGTATTTTGTGTTGGGCTCCTAAAACCCACTTTTAGAGACCTCACAAAGTCAGCAGCCACTTAGAATGTACTGGGAACAAGTTACAGGAAAATGTCACCAAAGTGCTTATCTCAGTCTAAAAATGCTATTTTGACCCAAGATTTTTTTAAGAAAGTGGGTGTCAGTTTTGTCTGAAAGAAGGCATTAGGGCTCATGTATTTTGTGTTGGGCTCCTAAAACCCACTTTTAGAGACCTCACAAAGTCAGCAGCCACTTAGAATGTACTGGGAACAAGTTACAGGAAAATGTCACCAAAGTGCTTATCTCAGCCCAAAAGTGCTATTTTGAGCCACGATTTTTTTAAGGAAAGTGGGTGTCAGTTTTGTCTGAAGGAAGGCATTAGGGCTCATGTATTTTGTGTTGGGCTCCTAAAACCCACTTTTAGAGACCTCACAAAGTCAGCAGCCACTTAGAATGTACTGGGAACAAGTTACAGGAAAATGTCACCAAAGTGCTTATCTCAGTCTAAAAATGCTATTTTGACCCAAGATTTTTTTAAGAAAGTGGGTGTCAGTTTTGTCTGAAAGAAGGCATTAGGGCTCATGTATTTTGTGTTGGGCTCCTAAAACCCACTTTTAGAGACCTCACAAAGTCAGCAGCCACTTAGAATGTACTGGGAACAAGTTACAGGAAAGTGTCACCAAAGTGCTTATCTCAGTCTAAAAATGCTATTTTGACCCAAGATTTTTTTAAGAAAGTGGGTGTCAGTTTTGTCTGAAAGAAGGCATTAGGGCTTATGTATTTTGTGTTGGGCTCCTAAAACCCACTTTTAGAGACCTCACAAAGTCAGCAGCCACTTAGAATGTACTGGGAACAAGTTACAGGAAAATGTCACCAAAGTGCTTATCTCAGTCTAAAAATGCTATTTTGACCCAAGATTTTTTTAAGAAAGTGGGTGTCAGTTTTGTCTGAAAGAAGGCATTAGGGCTCATGTATTTTGTGTTGGGCTCCTAAAACCCACTTTTAGAGACCTCACAAAGTCAGCAGCCACTTAGAATGTACTGGGAACAAGTTACAGGAAAGTGTCACCAAAGTGCTTATCTCAGTCTAAAAATGCTATTTTGACCCAAGATTTTTTTAAGAAAGTGGGTGTCAGTTTTGTCTGAAGGAAGGCATTAGGGCTCATGTATTTTGTGTTGGGCTCCTAAAACCCACTTTTAGAGACCTCACAAAGTCAGCAGCCACTTAGAATGTACTGGGAACAAGTTACAGGAAAATGTCACCAAAGTGCTTATCTCAGCCCAAAAGTGCTATTTTGAGCCACGATTTTTTAAGGAAAGTGGGTGTCAGTTTTGTCTGAAGGAAGGCATTAGGGCTCATGTATTTTGTGTTGGGCTCCTAAAACCCACTTTTAGAGACCTCACAAAGTCAGCAGCCACTTAGAATGTACTGGGAACAAGTTACAGGAAAATGTCACCAAAGTGCTTATCTCAGCCCAAAAGTGCTATTTTGAGCCACGATTTTTTAAGGAAAGTGGGTGTCAGTTTTGTCTGAAGGAAGGCATTAGGGCTCATGTATTTTGTGTTGGGCTCCTAAAACCCACTTTTAGAGACCTCACAAAGTCAGCAGCCACTTAGAATGTACTGGGAACAAGTTACAGGAAAATGTCACCAAAGTGCTTATCTCAGCCCAAAAGTGCTATTTTGAGCCACGATTTTTTAAGGAAAGTGGGTGTCAGTTTTGTCTGAAGGAAGGCATTAGGGCTCATGTATTTTGTGTTGGGCTCCTAAAACCACCTTTTAGAGACCTCACAAAGTCAGCAGCCACTTACAATGTACTGGGAACAAGTTACAGGAAAATGTCACCAAAGTGCTTATCTCAGTCTAAAAATGCTATTTTGACCCAAGATTTTTTTAAGAAAGTGGGTGTCAGTTTTGTCTGAAAGAAGGCATTAGGGCTTATGTATTTTGTGTTGGGCTCCTAAAACCCACTTTTAGAGACCTCACAAAGTCAGCAGCCACTTAGAATGTACTGGGAACAAGTTACAGGAAAATGTCACCAAAGTGCTTATCTCAGCCCAAAAGTGCTATTTTGAGCCACGATTTTTTAAGGAAAGTGGGTGTCAGTTTTGTCTGAAGGAAGGCATTAGGGCTCATGTATTTTGTGTTGGGCTCCTAAAACCCACTTTTAGAGACCTCACAAAGTCAGCAGCCACTTAGAATGTACTGGGAACAAGTTACAGGAAAATGTCACTAAAGTGCTTATCTCAGCCCAAAAGTGCTATTTTGAGCCACGATTTTTTAAGGAAAGTGGGTGTCAGTTTTGTCTGAAGGAAGGCATTAGGGCTCATGTATTTTGTGTTGGGCTCCTAAAACCCACTTTTAGAGACCTCACAAAGTCAGCAGCCACTTAGAATGTACTGGGAACAAGTTACAGGAAAATGTCACCAAAGTGCTTATCTCAGCCCAAAAGTGCTATTTTGAGCCACGATTTTTTAAGGAAAGTGGGTGTCAGTTTTGTCTGAAGGAAGGCATTAGGGCTCATGTATTTTGTGTTGGGCTCCTAAAACCACCTTTTAGAGACCTCACAAAGTCAGCAGCCACTTACAATGTACTGGGAACAAGTTACAGGAAAATGTCACCAAAGTGCTTATCTCAGTCTAAAAATGCTATTTTGACCCAAGATTTTTTTAAGAAAGTGGGTGTCAGTTTTGTCTGAAAGAAGGCATTAGGGCTTATGTATTTTGTGTTGGGCTCCTAAAACCCACTTTTAGAGACCTCACAAAGTCAGCAGCCACTTAGAATGTACTGGGAACAAGTTACAGGAAAATGTCACCAAAGTGCTTATCTCAGCCCAAAAGTGCTATTTTGAGCCACGATTTTTTAAGGAAAGTGGGTGTCAGTTTTGTCTGAAGGAAGGCATTAGGGCTCATGTATTTTGTGTTGGGCTCCTAAAACCCACTTTTAGAGACCTCACAAAGTCAGCAGCCACTTAGAATGTACTGGGAACAAGTTACAGGAAAATGTCACCAAAGTGCTTATCTCAGCCCAAAAGTGCTATTTTGAGCCACGATTTTTTAAGGAAAGTGGGTGTCAGTTTTGTCTGAAGGAAGGCATTAGGGCTCATGTATTTTGTGTTGGGCTCCTAAAACCCACTTTTAGAGACCTCACAAAGTCAGCAGCCACTTAGAATGTACTGGGAACAAGTTACAGGAAAATGTCACCAAAGTGCTTATCTCAGCCCAAAAGTGCTATTTTGAGCCACGATTTTTTAAGGAAAGTGGGTGTCAGTTTTGTCTGAAGGAAGGCATTAGGGCTCATGTATTTTGTGTTGGGCTCCTAAAACCCACTTTTAGAGACCTCACAAAGTCAGCAGCCACTTAGAATGTACTGGGAACAAGTTACAGGAAAATGTCACCAAAGTGCTTATCTCAGCCCAAAAGTGCTATTTTGAGCCACGATTTTTTAAGGAAAGTGGGTGTCAGTTTTGTCTGAAGGAAGGCATTAGGGCTCATGTATTTTGTGTTGGGCTCCTAAAACCACCTTTTAGAGACCTCACAAAGTCAGCAGCCACTTACAATGTACTGGGAACAAGTTACAGGAAAATGTCACCAAAGTGCTTATCTCAGTCTAAAAATGCTATTTTGACCCAAGATTTTTTTAAGAAAGTGGGTGTCAGTTTTGTCTGAAAGAAGGCATTAGGGCTTATGTATTTTGTGTTGGGCTCCTAAAACCCACTTTTAGAGACCTCACAAAGTCAGCAGCCACTTAGAATGTACTGGGAACAAGTTACAGGAAAATGTCACCAAAGTGCTTATCTCAGCCCAAAAGTGCTATTTTGAGCCACGATTTTTTAAGGAAAGTGGGTGTCAGTTTTGTCTGAAGGAAGGCATTAGGGCTCATGTATTTTGTGTTGGGCTCCTAAAACCCACTTTTAGAGACCTCACAAAGTCAGCAGCCACTTAGAATGTACTGGGAACAAGTTACAGGAAAATGTCACCAAAGTGCTTATCTCAGCCCAAAAGTGCTATTTTGAGCCACGATTTTTTAAGGAAAGTGGGTGTCAGTTTTGTCTGAAGGAAGGCATTAGGGCTCATGTATTTTGTGTTGGGCTCCTAAAACCCACTTTTAGAGACCTCACAAAGTCAGCAGCCACTTAGAATGTACTGGGAACAAGTTACAGGAAAATGTCACCAAAGTGCTTATCTCAGCCCAAAAGTGCTATTTTGAGCCACGATTTTTTAAGGAAAGTGGGTGTCAGTTTTGTCTGAAGGAAGGCATTAGGGCTCATGTATTTTGTGTTGGGCTCCTAAAACCCACTTTTAGAGACCTCACAAAGTCAGCAGCCACTTAGAATGTACTGGGAACAAGTTACAGGAAAATGTCACCAAAGTGCTTATCTCAGCCCAAAAGTGCTATTTTGAGCCACGATTTTTTAAGGAAAGTGGGTGTCAGTTTTGTCTGAAGGAAGGCATTAGGGCTCATGTATTTTGTGTTGGGCTCCTAAAACCACCTTTTAGAGACCTCACAAAGTCAGCAGCCACTTACAATGTACTGGGAACAAGTTACAGGAAAATGTCACCAAAGTGCTTATCTCAGTCTAAAAATGCTATTTTGACCCAAGATTTTTTTAAGAAAGTGGGTGTCAGTTTTGTCTGAAAGAAGGCATTAGGGCTTATGTATTTTGTGTTGGGCTCCTAAAACCCACTTTTAGAGACCTCACAAAGTCAGCAGCCACTTAGAATGTACTGGGAACAAGTTACAGGAAAATGTCACCAAAGTGCTTATCTCAGCCCAAAAGTGCTATTTTGAGCCACGATTTTTAAAGGAAAGTGGGTGTCAGTTTTGTCTGAAGGAAGGCATTAGGGCTCATGTATTTTGTGTTGGGCTCCTAAAACCCACTTTTAGAGACCTCACAAAGTCAGCAGCCACTTAGAATGTACTGGGAACAAGTTACAGGAAAATGTCACCAAAGTGCTTATCTCAGCCCAAAAGTGCTATTTTGAGCCACGATTTTTTAAGGAAAGTGGGTGTCAGTTTTGTCTGAAGGAAGGCATTAGGGCTCATGTATTTTGTGTTGGGCTCCTAAAACCCACTTTTAGAGACCTCACAAAGTCAGCAGCCACTTAGAATGTACTGGGAACAAGTTACAGGAAAATGTCACCAAAGTGCTTATCTCAGCCCAAAAGTGCTATTTTGAGCCACGATTTTTTAAGGAAAGTGGGTGTCAGTTTTGTCTGAAGGAAGGCATTAGGGCTCATGTATTTTGTGTTGGGCTCCTAAAACCCACTTTTAGAGACCTCACAAAGTCAGCAGCCACTTAGAATGTACTGGGAACAAGTTACAGGAAAATGTCACCAAAGTGCTTATCTCAGCCCAAAAGTGCTATTTTGAGCCACGATTTTTTAAGGAAAGTGGGTGTCAGTTTTGTCTGAAGGAAGGCATTAGGGCTCATGTATTTTGTGTTGGGCTCCTAAAACCACCTTTTAGAGACCTCACAAAGTCAGCAGCCACTTACAATGTACTGGGAACAAGTTACAGGAAAATGTCACCAAAGTGCTTATCTCAGTCTAAAAATGCTATTTTGACCCAAGATTTTTTTAAGAAAGTGGGTGTCAGTTTTGTCTGAAAGAAGGCATTAGGGCTTATGTATTTTGTGTTGGGCTCCTAAAACCCACTTTTAGAGACCTCACAAAGTCAGCAGCCACTTAGAATGTACTGGGAACAAGTTACAGGAAAATGTCACCAAAGTGCTTATCTCAGCCCAAAAGTGCTATTTTGAGCCACGATTTTTTAAGGAAAGTGGGTGTCAGTTTTGTCTGAAGGAAGGCATTAGGGCTCATGTATTTTGTGTTGGGCTCCTAAAACCCACTTTTAGAGACCTCACAAAGTCAGCAGCCACTTAGAATGTACTGGGAACAAGTTACAGGAAAATGTCACCAAAGTGCTTATCTCAGCCCAAAAGTGCTATTTTGAGCCACGATTTTTTAAGGAAAGTGGGTGTCAGTTTTGTCTGAAGGAAGGCATTAGGGCTCATGTATTTTGTGTTGGGCTCCTAAAACCCACTTTTAGAGACCTCACAAAGTCAGCAGCCACTTAGAATGTACTGGGAACAAGTTACAGGAAAATGTCACCAAAGTGCTTATCTCAGCCCAAAAGTGCTATTTTGAGCCACGATTTTTTAAGGAAAGTGGGTGTCAGTTTTGTCTGAAGGAAGGCATTAGGGCTCATGTATTTTGTGTTGGGCTCCTAAAACCACCTTTTAGAGACCTCACAAAGTCAGCAGCCACTTACAATGTACTGGGAACAAGTTACAGGAAAATGTCACCAAAGTGCTTATCTCAGTCTAAAAATGCTATTTTGACCCAAGATTTTTTTAAGAAAGTGGGTGTCAGTTTTGTCTGAAAGAAGGCATTAGGGCTTATGTATTTTGTGTTGGGCTCCTAAAACCCACTTTTAGAGACCTCACAAAGTCAGCAGCCACTTAGAATGTACTGGGAACAAGTTACAGGAAAATGTCACCAAAGTGCTTATCTCAGCCCAAAAGTGCTATTTTGAGCCACGATTTTTTAAGGAAAGTGGGTGTCAGTTTTGTCTGAAGGAAGGCATTAGGGCTCATGTATTTTGTGTTGGGCTCCTAAAACCCACTTTTAGAGACCTCACAAAGTCAGCAGCCACTTAGAATGTACTGGGAACAAGTTACAGGAAAATGTCACCAAAGTGCTTATCTCAGCCCAAAAGTGCTATTTTGAGCCACGATTTTTTTAAGAAAGTGGGTGTCAGTTTTGTCTGAAAGAAGGCATTAGGGCTCATGTATTTTGTGTTGGGCTCCTAAAACCCACTTTTAGAGACCTCACAAAGTCAGCAGCCTCTTAGAATGTACTGGGAACAAGTTACAGGAAAGTGTCACCAAAGTGCTTATCTCAGCCTAAAAATGCTATTTTGACATTTTCCTGTAACTTGTTCCCAGTACATTCTAAGTGGCTGCTGACTTTGTGAGGTCTCTAAAAGTGGGTTTTAGGAGCCCAACACAAAATACATGAGCCCCAATGCCTTCCTTCAGACAAAACTGACACCCACTTTCTTAAAACAATCTTGGGTCAAAATAGCGTTTTTAGACTGAGATAAGCACTTTGGTGACATTTTCCTGTAACTTGTTCCCAGTACATTCTAAGTGGCTGCTGACTTTGTGAGGTCTCTAAAAGTGGGTTTTAGGAGCCCAACACAAAATACATGAGCCCTAATGCCTTCCTTCAGACAAAACTGACACCCACTTTCCTTAAAAAATCTTGGGTGAAAATAGCATTTTTAGACTGAGATAAGCACTTTGGTGACATTTTCCTGTAACTTGTTCCCAGTACATTCTAAGTGGCTGCTGACTTTGTGAGGTCTCTAAAAGTGGGTTTTAGGAGCCCAACACAAAATACATGAGCCCTAATGCCTTCCTTCAGACAAAACTGACACCCACTTTCTTTAAAAAATCGTGGCTCAAAATGGCATTTTTGGGCTGAGATAAGCACTTTGGTGACATTTTCCTGTAACTTGTTCCCAGTACATTCTAAGTGGCTGCTGACTTTGTGAGGTCTCTAAAAGTGGGTTTTAGGAGCCCAACACAAAATACATGAGCCCTAATGCCTTCTTTCAGACAAAACTGACACCCACTTTCTTAAAAAAATCTTGGGTCAAAATAGCATTTTTAGACTGAGATAAGCACTTTGGTGACATTTTCCTGTAACTTGTTCCCAGTATATTCTAAGTGGCTGCTGACTTTGTGAGGTCTCTAAAAGTGGGTTTTAGGAGCCCAACACAAAATACATGAGCCCTAATGCCTTCCTTCAGACAAAACTGACACCCACTTTCCTTAAAAAATCGTGGCTCAAAATAGCATTTTTGGGCTGAGATAAGCACTTTGGTGACATTTTCCTGTAACTTGTTCCCAGTACATTCTAAGTGGCTGCTGACTTTGTGAGGTCTCTAAAAGTGGGTTTTAGGAGCCCAACACAAAATACATAAGCCCTAATGCCTTCTTTCAGACAAAACTGACACCCACTTTCTTAAAAAAATCTTGGGTCAAAATAGCATTTTTAGACTGAGATAAGCACTTTGGTGACATTTTCCTGTAACTTGTTCCCAGTACATTCTAAGTGGCTGTTGACTTTGTGAGGTCTCTAAAAGTGGGTTTTAGGAGCCCAACACAAAATACATGAGCCCTAATGCCTTCCTTCAGACAAAACTGACACCCACTTTCTTTAAAAAATCGTGGCTCAAAATAGCATTTTTGGGCTGAGATAAGCACTTTGGTGACATTTTCCCCTACAGGCTGGTACTATAATATGTGACTCTCTACCTCCCCCTACAGGCTGGTACTATAATATGTTACTCTCTACCTCCCCCTACAGGCTGGTATTATAATATGTTACTCTCTACCTCCCCCTACAGGCTGGTATTATAATATGTTACTCTCTACCTCCCCCTACAGGCTGGTATTATAATATGTTACTCTCTACCTCCCTCTACAGGCTGGTATTATAATATGTTACTCTCTACCTCCCCCTACAGACTGGTATTATACTATGTTACTCTCTACCTCCCCCTACAGGCTGGTAATATAATATGTTACTCTCTACCTCCCCCTACAGGCTGGTATAATAATATGTTACTCTCTACCTCCCCCTACAGGCTGGTATTATAATATGTGACTCTCTACCTCCCCCTACAGGCTGGTATTATAATATATTACTCTCTACCTCCCCCTACAGGCTGGTATTATAATATGTTACTCTCTACCTCCCCCTACAGGCTGGTATTATAATATGTTACTCTCTACCTCCCCCTACAGGCTGGTATTATAATATGTTACTCTCTACCTCCCTCTACAGGCTGGTATTATAATATGTTACTCTCTACCTCCCCCTACAGACTGGTATTATACTATGTTACTCTCTACCTCCCCCTACAGACTGGTATTATACTATGTTACTCTCTACCTCCCCCTACAGGCTGGTATTATAATATGTTACTCTCTACCTCCCACTACAGGCTGGTATAATAATATGTTACTCTCTACCTCCCCCTACAGGCTGGTATTATAATATGTGACTCTCTACCTCCCCCTACAGGCTGGTATTATAATATGTTACTCTCTACCTCCCTCTACAGGCTGGTATTATAATATGTGACTCTCTACCTCCCCCTACAGGCTGGTATTATAATATGTTACTCTCTACCTCCCCCTAAAGGCTGGTATTATAATATGTGACTCTCTACCTCCCCCTACAGGCTGGTATTATAATATGTTACTCTCTACCTCCCCCTACAGGCTGGTATTATAATATGTTACTCTCTACCTCCCCCTACAGGCTGGTATTATAATATGTTACTCTCTACCTCCCACTACAGGCTGGTATTATAATATGTTACTCTCTACCTCCCCCTACAGGCTGGTATTATAATATGTTACTCTCTACCTCCCTCTACAGGCTGGTATTATAATATGTTACTCTCTACCTCCCCCTACAGACTGGTATTATACTATGTTACTCTCTACCTCCCCCTACAGGCTGGTATTATAATATGTTACTCTCTACCTCCCCCTACAGGCTGGTATAATAATATGTTACTCTCTACCAATCGATTGATCAATCGGTCGAACAATTAACCCCGGCCCCTCCCCCAGCCACTATGTGGGCGTGGCCTATCACCTTGGGGGTGTGGTTTCGAGCCGGGGGTGTGGCCTATTGGTGAGGGGGAAGTGGTTTGGAGCTGTGGGCTTGGCCTATCACCAAGGGGGTGTGGTTTGGAGCTATGGGCGTGGCCTATCGCCAAGGGGGTGTGGTTTAAGGCTAGGGGCGTGGCCTATCGACATGGGGGCGTGGTTTGGAGCTGGGGGCGTGGCCTGTCGGCTTGGGGCGAGGGGCTGTGGTTTGAAGCTGGGGGCGTGGCCTATCGCCATCGGGGCGTGGTTTGGAGCGGGGGGCGTGGCCTGTCGGCTTGGGGGCGTGGTTTACAGCAGTGGGACTCAAAAATAGCAGATCTACAAGCTCGTAGATCATAGCTCTACGAGCTTGTAGATCTGATATCGGCTGGGGTTGGGCGTGGCCTATCACCCCGGGGGGTGGGGTCTGAAGCTGTGGGCGGGGCCTGTCGGCTTGGAGGCGTGGTTTGAAGCTGGGGGCGTGGCTTATCGGCTTGGGGGCGTGGTTTACAGCAGTGGGACTCAAAAATAGCGGATCTACAAGCTCGTAGATCATAGCTCTACGAGCTTGTAGATCTGATATCGGCTGGGGGTGGGCGTGGCCTATCACCCCGGGGGGTGGGGTCTGAAGCTGTGGGCGGGGCCTATTGGCTTGGGGGCGTGGTTTCAAGCCGGGGGCGTGGCCTTTCCCCTTGGATTGGGGTCTTAAGCCGTGTGCTTGTCCTCTATCGGCGAGGGGTGTGTGGTTTGAAGCTGGGGGCGTGGCCTATCGCCATGGGGGCATTGTTTGGAGCGGGGGGCGTGGCCTGTCGGCTTGGGGGCGTGGTTTACAGCAGTGGGACTCAAAAATAGCAGATCTACAAGCTCGTAGATCATAGCTCTACGAGCTTCTAGATCTGATATCGGCTGGGGGTGGGCGTGGCCTATCACCCCGGAGGGTGGGGTCTGAAGCTGTGGGCGGGGCCTATTGGCTTGGGGGCGAAAAAATAGCAGATCTACAAGCTCGTAGAGCATAGCTCTACGAGCTTGTAGATCTGCTATTTTTGAGTCCCACTGCTGTATACCACGCCCCCAAGCCAACAAGCCACGCCCCCAGCTCCAAACCACATCCCCATGGCGATAGGCCACGCCCCCAGCTTCAAACCACACACCCCTCGCCGATAGAGGACAAGCACACGGCTTAAAGATGGAGTGCCATGATATTTTTCAACCCTAAAACCTGATCATAAGGTATTATTATTATGTAAGGATTTTTTTCAACAAAAAAAAAGTGTACAGTAAGTGTTAAAATGTTGTTTTTATGTAGACACACCCACCAGTGCATTAAGTATACCTGGTTCTCACCTTAGCACCTCCTCCACCACCTTAGCACCACCCACCTGTCCTAGTCCCTCCTCCTCCTCATGCCCACACCTGTTGTGTTATGATAATGAGGGGGAGGGTGTGGGCTTTGTGATGTCACTAAAGCGCTGTTTCTCTATTGGCACATTTGACCCTCAAGGTTTCAGCCTCCAGGAAAAAACTCCAAATAGTCAGAGAAGACATAAAACACCATAAAAACACCACCGGGGGGCTTAATGAAGTTCTATCAACCTCATAGACACATGAAAAACAGAAAAAGTGCAAAAACATGGCACCACCTCTTTAAGACCCCAATCCAAGGGGAAAGGCCACGCCCCCGGCTTGAAACCACGCCCCCAAGCCAATAGGCCCCGCCCACAGCTTCAGACCCCACACCCCGGGGTGATAGGCCACGCCCACCCCCAGCCGATATCAGATCTACAAGCTCGTAGAGCTATGATCTACGAGCTTGTAGATCCGCTATTTTTGAGTCCCACTGCTGTAAACCACGCCCCCAAGCCGATAAGCCACGCCCCCAGCTTCAAACCACGCCTCCAAGCCGACAGGCCCCGCCCACAGCTTCAGACCCCACCCCCCGGGGTGATAGGCCACGCCTAACCCCAGCCGATATCAGATCTACAAGCTCGTAGAGCTATGCTCTACGAGCTTGTAGATCTGCTATTTTTGAGTCCCACTGCTGTATACCACGCCCCCAAGCCAACAGGCCACGCCCCCAGCTCCAAACCACGCCCCCATGGCGATATGCCACGCCCCCAGCTTCAAACCACACCCCCTCGCCGATAGAGGACAAGCAAACGGCTTAAGACCCCAATCCAAGGGGAAATGCCACGCCCCCAAGCCGACAGGCCCCGCCCCCCGCTCCAAACCACGCCCCCATGGCGATAGGCCACGCCCCCAGCTTCAAACCACAGCCCCCTCGCCGATAGAGGAAAAGCACACAGCTTAAAACCCCAATCCAAGGGGAAAGGCCACGCCCCCGGCTTGAAACCACGCCCCCAAGCCAATAAGCCCCGCCCACAGCTTCAGACCCCACCCCCCAGGGCGATAGGCCACGCCCAACCCCAGCCGATATCAGATCTACAAGCTCGTAGAGCTATGCTCTACGAGCTTGTAGATCTGCTATTTTTGAGTCCCACTGCTGTAAACCACGCCCCCAAGCCGAAAGGCCACGCCCCCCGCTCCAAACCATTCCCCCATGGCGATAGGCCACGCCCCCAGCTTCAAACCACACACCCCTCGCCGATAGAGGACAAGCACACGGCTTAAGACCCCAATCCAACGGGAAAGGCCACGCCCCCAAGCCAATAGGCCCCGCCCAGAGCTTCAGACCCCACCCCCCGGGGTGATAGGCCACGCCCACCCCCAGCCGATATCAGATCTACAAGCTCGTAGAGCTATGATCTACGAGCTTGTAGATCCGCTATTTTTGAGTCCCACTGCTGTAAACCACGCCCCCAAGCCGATAAGCCACGCCCCCAGCTTCAAACCACGCCTCCAAGCCGACAGGCCCCGCCCACAGCTTCAGACCCCACCCCCCGGGGTGATAGGCCACGCCCAACCCCAGCCGATATCAGATCTACAAGCTCGTAGAGCTATGATCTACGAGCTTGTAGATCTGCTATTTTTGAGTCCCACTGCTGTAAACCACGCCCCCAAGCCGACAGGCCACGCCCCCCGCTCCAAACCACGCCCCGATGGCGATAGGCCACGCCCCCAGCTTCAAACCACAGCCCCTCGCCCCAAGCCGACAGGCCACGCCCCCAGCTCCAAACCACGCCCCCATGTCGATAGGCCACGCCCCTAGCCTTAAACCACACCCCCTTGGCGATAGGCCACGCCCATAGCTCCAAACCACACCCCCTTGGTGATAGGCCAAGCCCACAGCTCCAAACCACTTCCCCCTCACCAATAGGCCACACCCCCGGCTCGAAACCACACCCCCAAGGTGATAGGCCACGCCCACATAGTGGCTGGGGGAGGGGCCGGGGTTAATTGTTCGACCGATTGATCAATCGATTGGTAGAGAGTAACATATTATTATACCAGCCTGTAGGGGGAGGTAGAGAGTAACATATTATAATACCAGCCTGTAGGGGGAGGTAGAGAGTAACATAGTATAATACCAGTCTGTAGGGGGAGGTAGAGAGTAACATATTATAATACCAGCCTGTAGAGGGAGGTAGAGAGTAACATATTATAATACCAGCCTGTAGGGGGAGGTAGAGAGTAACATATTATAATACCAGCCTGTAGTGGGAGGTAGAGAGTAACATATTATAATACCAGCCTGTAGGGGGAGGTAGAGAGTAACATATTATAATACCAGCCTGTAGGGGGAGGTAGAGAGTAACATATTATAATACCAGCCTGTAGGGGGAGGTAGAGAGTCACATATTATAATACCAGCCTTTAGGGGGAGGTAGAGAGTAACATATTATAATACCAGCCTGTAGGGGGAGGTAGAGAGTCACATATTATAATACCAGCCTGTAGAGGGAGGTAGAGAGTAACATATTATAATACCAGCCTGTAGGGGGAGGTAGAGAGTCACATATTATAATACCAGCCTGTAGGGGGAGGTAGAGAGTAACATATTATTATACCAGCCTGTAGTGGGAGGTAGAGAGTAACATATTATAATACCAGCCTGTAGGGGGAGGTAGAGAGTAACATAGTATAATACCAGTCTGTAGGGGGAGGTAGAGAGTAACATAGTATAATACCAGTCTGTAGGGGGAGGTAGAGAGTAACATATTATAATACCAGCCTGTAGAGGGAGGTAGAGAGTAACATATTATAATACCAGCCTGTAGGGGGAGGTAGAGAGTAACATATTATAATACCAGCCTGTAGGGGGAGGTAGAGAGTAACATATTATAATACCAGCCTGTAGGGGGAGGTAGAGAGTAATATATTATAATACCAGCCTGTAGGGGGAGGTAGAGAGTCACATATTATAATACCAGCCTGTAGGGGGAGGTAGAGAGTAACATATTATTATACCAGCCTGTAGGGGGAGGTAGAGAGTAACATATTATATTACCAGCCTGTAGGGGGAGGTAGAGAGTAACATAGTATAATACCAGTCTGTAGGGGGAGGTAGAGAGTAACATATTATAATACCAGCCTGTAGAGGGAGGTAGAGAGTAACATATTATAATACCAGCCTGTAGGGGGAGGTAGAGAGTAACATATTATAATACCAGCCTGTAGGGGGAGGTAGAGAGTAACATATTATAATACCAGCCTGTAGGGGGAGGTAGAGAGTAACATATTATAGTACCAGCCTGTAGGGGGAGGTAGAGAGTCACATATTATAGTACCAGCCTGTAGGGGAAAATGTCACCAAAGTGCTTATCTCAGCCCAAAAATGCTATTTTGAGCCACGATTTTTTAAAGAAAGTGGGTGTCAGTTTTGTCTGAAGGAAGGCATTAGGGCTCATGTATTTTGTGTTGGGCTCCTAAAACCCACTTTTAGAGACCTCACAAAGTCAACAGCCACTTAGAATGTACTGGGAACAAGTTACAGGAAAATGTCACCAAAGTGCTTATCTCAGTCTAAAAATGCTATTTTGACCCAAGATTTTTTTAAGAAAGTGGGTGTCAGTTTTGTCTGAAAGAAGGCATTAGGGCTTATGTATTTTGTGTTGGGCTCCTAAAACCCACTTTTAGAGACCTCACAAAGTCAGCAGCCACTTAGAATGTACTGGGAACAAGTTACAGGAAAATGTCACCAAAGTGCTTATCTCAGCCCAAAAATGCTATTTTGAGCCACGATTTTTTAAGGAAAGTGGGTGTCAGTTTTGTCTGAAGGAAGGCATTAGGGCTCATGTATTTTGTGTTGGGCTCCTAAAACCCACTTTTAGAGACCTCACAAAGTCAGCAGCCACTTAGAATATACTGGGAACAAGTTACAGGAAAATGTCACCAAAGTGCTTATCTCAGTCTAAAAATGCTATTTTGACCCAAGATTTTTTTAAGAAAGTGGGTGTCAGTTTTGTCTGAAAGAAGGCATTAGGGCTCATGTATTTTGTGTTGGGCTCCTAAAACCCACTTTTAGAGACCTCACAAAGTCAGCAGCCACTTAGAATGTACTGGGAACAAGTTACAGGAAAATGTCACCAAAGTGCTTATCTCAGCCCAAAAATGCCATTTTGAGCCACGATTTTTTAAAGAAAGTGGGTGTCAGTTTTGTCTGAAGGAAGGCATTAGGGCTCATGTATTTTGTGTTGGGCTCCTAAAACCCACTTTTAGAGACCTCACAAAGTCAGCAGCCACTTAGAATGTACTGGGAACAAGTTACAGGAAAATGTCACCAAAGTGCTTATCTCAGTCTAAAAATGCTATTTTCACCCAAGATTTTTTAAGGAAAGTGGGTGTCAGTTTTGTCTGAAGGAAGGCATTAGGGCTCATGTATTTTGTGTTGGGCTCCTAAAACCCACTTTTAGAGACCTCACAAAGTCAGCAGCCACTTAGAATGTACTGGGAACAAGTTACAGGAAAATGTCACCAAAGTGCTTATCTCAGTCTAAAAACGCTATTTTGACCCAAGATTGTTTTAAGAAAGTGGGTGTCAGTTTTGTCTGAAGGAAGGCATTGGGGCTCATGTATTTTGTGTTGGGCTCCTAAAACCCACTTTTAGAGACCTCACAAAGTCAGCAGCCACTTAGAATGTACTGGGAACAAGTTACAGGAAAATGTCAAAATAGCATTTTTAGGCTGAGATAAGCACTTTGGTGACACTTTCCTGTAACTTGTTCCCAGTACATTCTAAGAGGCTGCTGACTTTGTGAGGTCTCTAAAAGTGGGTTTTAGGAGCCCAACACAAAATACATGAGCCCTAATGCCTTCTTTCAGACAAAACTGACACCCACTTTCTTAAAAAAATCGTGGCTCAAAATAGCACTTTTGGGCTGAGATAAGCACTTTGGTGACATTTTCCTGTAACTTGTTCCCAGTACATTCTAAGTGGCTGCTGACTTTGTGAGGTCTCTAAAAGTGGGTTTTAGGAGCCCAACACAAAATACATGAGCCCTAATGCCTTCCTTCAGACAAAACTGACACCCACTTTCCTTAAAAAATCGTGGCTCAAAATAGCACTTTTGGGCTGAGATAAGCACTTTGGTGACATTTTCCTGTAACTTGAAGTACATTCTAAGTGGCTGCTGACTTTGTGAGGTCTCTAAAAGTGGGTTTTAGGAGCCCAACACAAAATACATAAGCCCTAATGCCTTCTTTCAGACAAAACTGACACCCACTTTCTTAAAAAAATCTTGGGTCAAAATAGCATTTTTAGACTGAGATAAGCACTTTGGTGACATTTTCCTGTAACTTGTTCCCAGTACATTGTAAGTGGCTGCTGACTTTGTGAGGTCTCTAAAAGGTGGTTTTAGGAGCCCAACACAAAATACATGAGCCCTAATGCCTTCCTTCAGACAAAACTGACACCCACTTTCCTTAAAAAATCGTGGCTCAAAATAGCACTTTTGGGCTGAGATAAGCACTTTGGTGACATTTTCCTGTAACTTGTTCCCAGTACATTCTAAGTGGCTGCTGACTTTGTGAGGTCTCTAAAAGTGGGTTTTAGGAGCCCAACACAAAATACATGAGCCCTAATGCCTTCCTTCAGACAAAACTGACACCCACTTTCCTTAAAAAATCGTGGCTCAAAATAGCACTTTTGGGCTGAGATAAGCACTTTGGTGACATTTTCCTGTAACTTGTTCCCAGTACATTCTAAGTGGCTGCTGACTTTGTGAGGTCTCTAAAAGTGGGTTTTAGGAGCCCAACACAAAATACATGAGCCCTAATGCCTTCCTTCAGACAAAACTGACACCCACTTTCCTTAAAAAATCGTGGCTCAAAATAGCACTTTTGGGCTGAGATAAGCACTTTGGTGACATTTTCCTGTAACTTGTTCCCAGTACATTCTAAGTGGCTGCTGACTTTGTGAGGTCTCTAAAAGTGGGTTTTAGGAGCCCAACACAAAATACATAAGCCCTAATGCCTTCTTTCAGACAAAACTGACACCCACTTTCTTAAAAAAATCTTGGGTCAAAATAGCATTTTTAGACTGAGATAAGCACTTTGGTGACATTTTCCTGTAACTTGTTCCCAGTACATTGTAAGTGGCTGCTGACTTTGTGAGGTCTCTAAAAGGTGGTTTTAGGAGCCCAACACAAAATACATGAGCCCTAATGCCTTCCTTCAGACAAAACTGACACCCACTTTCCTTAAAAAATCGTGGCTCAAAATAGCACTTTTGGGCTGAGATAAGCACTTTGGTGACATTTTCCTGTAACTTGTTCCCAGTACATTCTAAGTGGCTGCTGACTTTGTGAGGTCTCTAAAAGTGGGTTTTAGGAGCCCAACACAAAATACATGAGCCCTAATGCCTTCCTTCAGACAAAACTGACACCCACTTTCCTTAAAAAATCGTGGCTCAAAATAGCACTTTTGGGCTGAGATAAGCACTTTGGTGACATTTTCCTGTAACTTGTTCCCAGTACATTCTAAGTGGCTGCTGACTTTGTGAGGTCTCTAAAAGTGGGTTTTAGGAGCCCAACACAAAATACATGAGCCCTAATGCCTTCCTTCAGACAAAACTGACACCCACTTTCCTTAAAAAATCGTGGCTCAAAATAGCACTTTTGGGCTGAGATAAGCACTTTGGTGACATTTTCCTGTAACTTGTTCCCAGTACATTCTAAGTGGCTGCTGACTTTGTGAGGTCTCTAAAAGTGGGTTTTAGGAGCCCAACACAAAATACATGAGCCCTAATGCCTTCCTTCAGACAAAACTGACACCCACTTTCCTTAAAAAATCGTGGCTCAAAATAGCACTTTTGGGCTGAGATAAGCACTTTGGTGACATTTTCCTGTAACTTGTTCCCAGTACATTCTAAGTGGCTGCTGACTTTGTGAGGTCTCTAAAAGTGGGTTTTAGGAGCCCAACACAAAATACATAAGCCCTAATGCCTTCTTTCAGACAAAACTGACACCCACTTTCTTAAAAAAATCTTGGGTCAAAATAGCATTTTTAGACTGAGATAAGCACTTTGGTGACATTTTCCTGTAACTTGTTCCCAGTACATTGTAAGTGGCTGCTGACTTTGTGAGGTCTCTAAAAGGTGGTTTTAGGAGCCCAACACAAAATACATGAGCCCTAATGCCTTCCTTCAGACAAAACTGACACCCACTTTCCTTAAAAAATCGTGGCTCAAAATAGCACTTTTGGGCTGAGATAAGCACTTTGGTGACATTTTCCTGTAACTTGTTCCCAGTACATTCTAAGTGGCTGCTGACTTTGTGAGGTCTCTAAAAGTGGGTTTTAGGAGCCCAACACAAAATACATGAGCCCTAATGCCTTCCTTCAGACAAAACTGACACCCACTTTCCTTAAAAAATCGTGGCTCAAAATAGCACTTTTGGGCTGAGATAAGCACTTTGGTGACATTTTCCTGTAACTTGTTCCCAGTACATTCTAAGTGGCTGCTGACTTTGTGAGGTCTCTAAAAGTGGGTTTTAGGAGCCCAACACAAAATACATGAGCCCTAATGCCTTCCTTCAGACAAAACTGACACCCACTTTCCTTAAAAAATCGTGGCTCAAAATAGCACTTTTGGGCTGAGATAAGCACTTTGGTGACATTTTCCTGTAACTTGTTCCCAGTACATTCTAAGTGGCTGCTGACTTTGTGAGGTCTCTAAAAGTGGGTTTTAGGAGCCCAACACAAAATACATGAGCCCTAATGCCTTCCTTCAGACAAAACTGACACCCACTTTCCTTAAAAAATCGTGGCTCAAAATAGCACTTTTGGGCTGAGATAAGCACTTTGGTGACATTTTCCTGTAACTTGTTCCCAGTACATTCTAAGTGGCTGCTGACTTTGTGAGGTCTCTAAAAGTGGGTTTTAGGAGCCCAACACAAAATACATAAGCCCTAATGCCTTCTTTCAGACAAAACTGACACCCACTTTCTTAAAAAAATCTTGGGTCAAAATAGCATTTTTAGACTGAGATAAGCACTTTGGTGACATTTTCCTGTAACTTGTTCCCAGTACATTGTAAGTGGCTGCTGACTTTGTGAGGTCTCTAAAAGGTGGTTTTAGGAGCCCAACACAAAATACATGAGCCCTTAATGCCTTCCTTCAGACAAAACTGACACCCACTTTCCTTAAAAATTCGTGGCTCAAAATAGCACTTTTGGGCTGAGATAAGCACTTTGGTGACATTTTCCTGTAACTTGTTCCCAGTACATTCTAAGTGGCTGCTGACTTTGTGAGGTCTCTAAAAGTGGGTTTTAGGAGCCCAACACAAAATACATGAGCCCTAATGCCTTCCTTCAGACAAAACTGACACCCACTTTCCTTAAAAAATCGTGGCTCAAAATAGCACTTTTGGGCTGAGATAAGCACTTTGGTGACATTTTCCTGTAACTTGTTCCCAGTACATTCTAAGTGGCTGCTGACTTTGTGAGGTCTCTAAAAGTGGGTTTTAGGAGCCCAACACAAAATACATGAGCCCTAATGCCTTCCTTCAGACAAAACTGACACCCACTTTCCTTAAAAAATCGTGGCTCAAAATAGCACTTTTGGGCTGAGATAAGCACTTTGGTGACATTTTCCTGTAACTTGTTCCCAGTACATTCTAAGTGGCTGCTGACTTTGTGAGGTCTCTAAAAGTGGGTTTTAGGAGCCCAACACAAAATACATGAGCCCTAATGCCTTCCTTCAGACAAAACTGACACCCACTTTCCTTAAAAAATCGTGGCTCAAAATAGCACTTTTGGGCTGAGATAAGCACTTTGGTGACATTTTCCTGTAACTTGTTCCCAGTACATTCTAAGTGGCTGCTGACTTTGTGAGGTCTCTAAAAGTGGGTTTTAGGAGCCCAACACAAAATACATAAGCCCTAATGCCTTCTTTCAGACAAAACTGACACCCACTTTCTTAAAAAAATCTTGGGTCAAAATAGCATTTTTAGACTGAGATAAGCACTTTGGTGACATTTTCCTGTAACTTGTTCCCAGTACATTGTAAGTGGCTGCTGACTTTGTGAGGTCTCTAAAAGGTGGTTTTAGGAGCCCAACACAAAATACATGAGCCCTAATGCCTTCCTTCAGACAAAACTGACACCCACTTTCCTTAAAAAATCGTGGCTCAAAATAGCACTTTTGGGCTGAGATAAGCACTTTGGTGACATTTTCCTGTAACTTGTTCCCAGTACATTCTAAGTGGCTGCTGACTTTGTGAGGTCTCTAAAAGTGGGTTTTAGGAGCCCAACACAAAATACATGAGCCCTAATGCCTTCCTTCAGACAAAACTGACACCCACTTTCCTTAAAAAATCGTGGCTCAAAATAGCACTTTTGGGCTGAGATAAGCACTTTAGTGACATTTTCCTGTAACTTGTTCCCAGTACATTCTAAGTGGCTGCTGACTTTGTGAGGTCTCTAAAAGTGGGTTTTAGGAGCCCAACACAAAATACATGAGCCCTAATGCCTTCCTTCAGACAAAACTGACACCCACTTTCCTTAAAAAATCGTGGCTCAAAATAGCACTTTTGGGCTGAGATAAGCACTTTGGTGACATTTTCCTGTAACTTGTTCCCAGTACATTCTAAGTGGCTGCTGACTTTGTGAGGTCTCTAAAAGTGGGTTTTAGGAGCCCAACACAAAATACATAAGCCCTAATGCCTTCTTTCAGACAAAACTGACACCCACTTTCTTAAAAAAATCTTGGGTCAAAATAGCATTTTTAGACTGAGATAAGCACTTTGGTGACATTTTCCTGTAACTTGTTCCCAGTACATTGTAAGTGGCTGCTGACTTTGTGAGGTCTCTAAAAGGTGGTTTTAGGAGCCCAACACAAAATACATGAGCCCTAATGCCTTCCTTCAGACAAAACTGACACCCACTTTCCTTAAAAAATCGTGGCTCAAAATAGCACTTTTGGGCTGAGATAAGCACTTTGGTGACATTTTCCTGTAACTTGTTCCCAGTACATTCTAAGTGGCTGCTGACTTTGTGAGGTCTCTAAAAGTGGGTTTTAGGAGCCCAACACAAAATACATGAGCCCTAATGCCTTCCTTCAGACAAAACTGACACCCACTTTCCTTAAAAAATCGTGGCTCAAAATAGCACTTTTGGGCTGAGATAAGCACTTTGGTGACATTTTCCTGTAACTTGTTCCCAGTACATTCTAAGTGGCTGCTGACTTTGTGAGGTCTCTAAAAGTGGGTTTTAGGAGCCCAACACAAAATACATGAGCCCTAATGCCTTCCTTCAGACAAAACTGACACCCACTTTCCTTAAAAAATCGTGGCTCAAAATAGCACTTTTGGGCTGAGATAAGCACTTTGGTGACATTTTCCTGTAACTTGTTCCCAGTACATTCTAAGTGGCTGCTGACTTTGTGAGGTCTCTAAAAGTGGGTTTTAGGAGCCCAACACAAAATACATGAGCCCTAATGCCTTCCTTCAGACAAAACTGACACCCACTTTCCTTAAAAAATCGTGGCTCAAAATAGCACTTTTGGGCTGAGATAAGCACTTTGGTGACATTTTCCTGTAACTTGTTCCCAGTACATTCTAAGTGGCTGCTGACTTTGTGAGGTCTCTAAAAGTGGGTTTTAGGAGCCCAACACAAAATACATAAGCCCTAATGCCTTCTTTCAGACAAAACTGACACCCACTTTCTTAAAAAAATCTTGGGTCAAAATAGCATTTTTAGACTGAGATAAGCACTTTGGTGACATTTTCCTGTAACTTGTTCCCAGTACATTGTAAGTGGCTGCTGACTTTGTGAGGTCTCTAAAAGGTGGTTTTAGGAGCCCAACACAAAATACATGAGCCCTTAATGCCTTCCTTCAGACAAAACTGACACCCACTCTCCTTAAAAATTCGTGGCTCAAAATAGCACTTTTGGGCTGAGATAAGCACTTTGGTGACATTTTCCTGTAACTTGTTCCCAGTACATTCTAAGTGGCTGCTGACTTTGTGAGGTCTCTAAAAGTGGGTTTTAGGAGCCCAACACAAAATACATGAGCCCTAATGCCTTCCTTCAGACAAAACTGACACCCACTTTCCTTAAAAAATCGTGGCTCAAAATAGCACTTTTGGGCTGAGATAAGCACTTTGGTGACATTTTCCTGTAACTTGTTCCCAGTACATTCTAAGTGGCTGCTGACTTTGTGAGGTCTCTAAAAGTGGGTTTTAGGAGCCCAACACAAAATACATGAGCCCTAATGCCTTCCTTCAGACAAAACTGACACCCACTTTCCTTAAAAAATCGTGGCTCAAAATAGCACTTTTGGGCTGAGATAAGCACTTTGGTGACATTTTCCTGTAACTTGTTCCCAGTACATTCTAAGTGGCTGCTGACTTTGTGAGGTCTCTAAAAGTGGGTTTTAGGAGCCCAACACAAAATACATGAGCCCTAATGCCTTCCTTCAGACAAAACTGACACCCACTTTCCTTAAAAAATCGTGGCTCAAAATAGCACTTTTGGGCTGAGATAAGCACTTTGGTGACATTTTCCTGTAACTTGTTCCCAGTACATTCTAAGTGGCTGCTGACTTTGTGAGGTCTCTAAAAGTGGGTTTTAGGAGCCCAACACAAAATACATAAGCCCTAATGCCTTCTTTCAGACAAAACTGACACCCACTTTCTTAAAAAAATCTTGGGTCAAAATAGCATTTTTAGACTGAGATAAGCACTTTGGTGACATTTTCCTGTAACTTGTTCCCAGTACATTGTAAGTGGCTGCTGACTTTGTGAGGTCTCTAAAAGGTGGTTTTAGGAGCCCAACACAAAATACATGAGCCCTAATGCCTTCCTTCAGACAAAACTGACACCCACTTTCCTTAAAAAATCGTGGCTCAAAATAGCACTTTTGGGCTGAGATAAGCACTTTGGTGACATTTTCCTGTAACTTGTTCCCAGTACATTCTAAGTGGCTGCTGACTTTGTGAGGTCTCTAAAAGTGGGTTTTAGGAGCCCAACACAAAATACATGAGCCCTAATGCCTTCCTTCAGACAAAACTGACACCCACTTTCCTTAAAAAATCGTGGCTCAAAATAGCACTTTTGGGCTGAGATAAGCACTTTGGTGACATTTTCCTGTAACTTGTTCCCAGTACATTCTAAGTGGCTGCTGACTTTGTGAGGTCTCTAAAAGTGGGTTTTAGGAGCCCAACACAAAATACATGAGCCCTAATGCCTTCCTTCAGACAAAACTGACACCCACTTTCTTAAAAAAATCTTGGGTCAAAATAGCATTTTTAGACTGAGATAAGCACTTTGGTGACATTTTCCTGTAACTTGTTCCCAGTACATTGTAAGTGGCTGCTGACTTTGTGAGGTCTCTAAAAGGTGGTTTTAGGAGCCCAACACAAAATACATGAGCCCTAATGCCTTCCTTCAGACAAAACTGACACCCACTTTCCTTAAAAAATCGTGGCTCAAAATAGCACTTTTGGGCTGAGATAAGCACTTTGGTGACATTTTCCTGTAACTTGTTCCCAGTACATTCTAAGTGGCTGCTGACTTTGTGAGGTCTCTAAAAGTGGGTTTTAGGAGCCCAACACAAAATACATGAGCCCTAATGCCTTCCTTCAGACAAAACTGACACCCACTTTCCTTAAAAAATCGTGGCTCAAAATAGCACTTTTGGGCTGAGATAAGCACTTTGGTGACATTTTCCTGTAACTTGTTCCCAGTACATTCTAAGTGGCTGCTGACTTTGTGAGGTCTCTAAAAGTGGGTTTTAGGAGCCCAACACAAAATACATGAGCCCTAATGCCTTCCTTCAGACAAAACTGACACCCACTTTCCTTAAAAAATCGTGGCTCAAAATAGCACTTTTGGGCTGAGATAAGCACTTTGGTGACATTTTCCTGTAACTTGTTCCCAGTACATTCTAAGTGGCTGCTGACTTTGTGAGGTCTCTAAAAGTGGGTTTTAGGAGCCCAACACAAAATACATAAGCCCTAATGCCTTCTTTCAGACAAAACTGACACCCACTTTCTTAAAAAAATCTTGGGTCAAAATAGCATTTTTAGACTGAGATAAGCACTTTGGTGACATTTTCCTGTAACTTGTTCCCAGTACATTGTAAGTGGCTGCTGACTTTGTGAGGTCTCTAAAAGGTGGTTTTAGGAGCCCAACACAAAATACATGAGCCCTAATGCCTTCCTTCAGACAAAACTGACACCCACTTTCCTTAAAAAATCGTGGCTCAAAATAGCACTTTTGGGCTGAGATAAGCACTTTGGTGACATTTTCCTGTAACTTGTTCCCAGTACATTCTAAGTGGCTGCTGACTTTGTGAGGTCTCTAAAAGTGGGTTTTAGGAGCCCAACACAAAATACATGAGCCCTAATGCCTTCCTTCAGACAAAACTGACACCCACTTTCCTTAAAAAATCGTGGCTCAAAATAGCACTTTTGGGCTGAGATAAGCACTTTGGTGACATTTTCCTGTAACTTGTTCCCAGTACATTCTAAGTGGCTGCTGACTTTGTGAGGTCTCTAAAAGTGGGTTTTAGGAGCCCAACACAAAATACATGAGCCCTAATGCCTTCCTTCAGACAAAACTGACACCCACTTTCCTTAAAAAATCGTGGCTCAAAATAGCACTTTTGGGCTGAGATAAGCACTTTGGTGACATTTTCCTGTAACTTGTTCCCAGTACATTCTAAGTGGCTGCTGACTTTGTGAGGTCTCTAAAAGTGGGTTTTAGGAGCCCAACACAAAATACATGAGCCCTAATGCCTTCCTTCAGACAAAACTGACACCCACTTTCCTTAAAAAATCGTGGCTCAAAATAGCACTTTTGGGCTGAGATAAGCACTTTGGTGACATTTTCCTGTAACTTGTTCCCAGTACATTCTAAGTGGCTGCTGACTTTGTGAGGTCTCTAAAAGTGGGTTTTAGGAGCCCAACACAAAATACATAAGCCCTAATGCCTTCTTTCAGACAAAACTGACACCCACTTTCTTAAAAAAATCTTGGGTCAAAATAGCATTTTTAGACTGAGATAAGCACTTTGGTGACATTTTCCTGTAACTTGTTCCCAGTACATTGTAAGTGGCTGCTGACTTTGTGAGGTCTCTAAAAGGTGGTTTTAGGAGCCCAACACAAAATACATGAGCCCTAATGCCTTCCTTCAGACAAAACTGACACCCACTTTCCTTAAAAAATCGTGGCTCAAAATAGCACTTTTGGGCTGAGATAAGCACTTTGGTGACATTTTCCTGTAACTTGTTCCCAGTACATTCTAAGTGGCTGCTGACTTTGTGAGGTCTCTAAAAGTGGGTTTTAGGAGCCCAACACAAAATACATGAGCCCTAATGCCTTCCTTCAGACAAAACTGACACCCACTTTCCTTAAAAAATCGTGGCTCAAAATAGCACTTTTGGGCTGAGATAAGCACTTTAGTGACATTTTCCTGTAACTTGTTCCCAGTACATTCTAAGTGGCTGCTGACTTTGTGAGGTCTCTAAAAGTGGGTTTTAGGAGCCCAACACAAAATACATGAGCCCTAATGCCTTCCTTCAGACAAAACTGACACCCACTTTCCTTAAAAAATCGTGGCTCAAAATAGCACTTTTGGGCTGAGATAAGCACTTTGGTGACATTTTCCTGTAACTTGTTCCCAGTACATTCTAAGTGGCTGCTGACTTTGTGAGGTCTCTAAAAGTGGGTTTTAGGAGCCCAACACAAAATACATAAGCCCTAATGCCTTCTTTCAGACAAAACTGACACCCACTTTCTTAAAAAAATCTTGGGTCAAAATAGCATTTTTAGACTGAGATAAGCACTTTGGTGACATTTTCCTGTAACTTGTTCCCAGTACATTCTAAGTGGCTGCTGACTTTGTGAGGTCTCTAAAAGTGGGTTTTAGGAGCCCAACACAAAATACATGAGCCCTAATGCCTTCCTTCAGACAAAACTGACACCCACTTTCCTTAAAAAATCGTGGCTCAAAATAGCACTTTTGGGCTGAGATAAGCACTTTGGTGACATTTTCCTGTAACTTGTTCCCAGTACATTCTAAGTGGCTGCTGACTTTGTGAGGTCTCTAAAAGTGGGTTTTAGGAGCCCAACACAAAATACATAAGCCCTAATGCCTTCTTTCAGACAAAACTGACACCCACTTTCTTAAAAAAATCTTGGGTCAAAATAGCATTTTTAGACTGAGATAAGCACTTTGGTGACATTTTCCTGTAACTTGTTCCCAGTACATTGTAAGTGGCTGCTGACTTTGTGAGGTCTCTAAAAGGTGGTTTTAGGAGCCCAACACAAAATACATGAGCCCTAATGCCTTCCTTCAGACAAAACTGACACCCACTTTCCTTAAAAAATCGTGGCTCAAAATAGCACTTTTGGGCTGAGATAAGCACTTTGGTGACATTTTCCTGTAACTTGTTCCCAGTACATTCTAAGTGGCTGCTGACTTTGTGAGGTCTCTAAAAGTGGGTTTTAGGAGCCCAACACAAAATACATGAGCCCTAATGCCTTCCTTCAGACAAAACTGACACCCACTTTCCTTAAAAAATCGTGGCTCAAAATAGCACTTTTGGGCTGAGATAAGCACTTTGGTGACATTTTCCTGTAACTTGTTCCCAGTACATTCTAAGTGGCTGCTGACTTTGTGAGGTCTCTAAAAGTGGGTTTTAGGAGCCCAACACAAAATACATGAGCCCTAATGCCTTCCTTCAGACAAAACTGACACCCACTTTCCTTAAAAAATCGTGGCTCAAAATAGCACTTTTGGGCTGAGATAAGCACTTTGGTGACATTTTCCTGTAACTTGTTCCCAGTACATTCTAAGTGGCTGCTGACTTTGTGAGGTCTCTAAAAGTGGGTTTTAGGAGCCCAACACAAAATACATGAGCCCTAATGCCTTCCTTCAGACAAAACTGACACCCACTTTCCTTAAAAAATCGTGGCTCAAAATAGCACTTTTGGGCTGAGATAAGCACTTTGGTGACATTTTCCTGTAACTTGTTCCCAGTACATTCTAAGTGGCTGCTGACTTTGTGAGGTCTCTAAAAGTGGGTTTTAGGAGCCCAACACAAAATACATAAGCCCTAATGCCTTCTTTCAGACAAAACTGACACCCACTTTCTTAAAAAAATCTTGGGTCAAAATAGCATTTTTAGACTGAGATAAGCACTTTGGTGACATTTTCCTGTAACTTGTTCCCAGTACATTGTAAGTGGCTGCTGACTTTGTGAGGTCTCTAAAAGGTGGTTTTAGGAGCCCAACACAAAATACATGAGCCCTAATGCCTTCCTTCAGACAAAACTGACACCCACTTTCCTTAAAAAATCGTGGCTCAAAATAGCACTTTTGGGCTGAGATAAGCACTTTGGTGACATTTTCCTGTAACTTGTTCCCAGTACATTCTAAGTGGCTGCTGACTTTGTGAGGTCTCTAAAAGTGGGTTTTAGGAGCCCAACACAAAATACATAAGCCCTAATGCCTTCTTTCAGACAAAACTGACACCCACTTTCTTAAAAAAATCTTGGGTCAAAATAGCATTTTTAGACTGAGATAAGCACTTTGGTGACATTTTCCTGTAACTTGTTCCCAGTACATTGTAAGTGGCTGCTGACTTTGTGAGGTCTCTAAAAGGTGGTTTTAGGAGCCCAACACAAAATACATGAGCCCTAATGCCTTCCTTCAGACAAAACTGACACCCACTTTCCTTAAAAAATCGTGGCTCAAAATAGCACTTTTGGGCTGAGATAAGCACTTTGGTGACATTTTCCTGTAACTTGTTCCCAGTACATTCTAAGTGGCTGCTGACTTTGTGAGGTCTCTAAAAGTGGGTTTTAGGAGCCCAACACAAAATACATGAGCCCTAATGCCTTCCTTCAGACAAAACTGACACCCACTTTCCTTAAAAAATCGTGGCTCAAAATAGCACTTTTGGGCTGAGATAAGCACTTTGGTGACATTTTCCTGTAACTTGTTCCCAGTACATTCTAAGTGGCTGCTGACTTTGTGAGGTCTCTAAAAGTGGGTTTTAGGAGCCCAACACAAAATACATGAGCCCTAATGCCTTCCTTCAGACAAAACTGACACCCACTTTCCTTAAAAAATCGTGGCTCAAAATAGCACTTTTGGGCTGAGATAAGCACTTTGGTGACATTTTCCTGTAACTTGTTCCCAGTACATTCTAAGTGGCTGCTGACTTTGTGAGGTCTCTAAAAGTGGGTTTTAGGAGCCCAACACAAAATACATGAGCCCTAATGCCTTCCTTCAGACAAAACTGACACCCACTTTCCTTAAAAAATCGTGGCTCAAAATAGCACTTTTGGGCTGAGATAAGCACTTTGGTGACATTTTCCTGTAACTTGTTCCCAGTACATTCTAAGTGGCTGCTGACTTTGTGAGGTCTCTAAAAGTGGGTTTTAGGAGCCCAACACAAAATACATAAGCCCTAATGCCTTCTTTCAGACAAAACTGACACCCACTTTCTTAAAAAAATCTTGGGTCAAAATAGCATTTTTAGACTGAGATAAGCACTTTGGTGACATTTTCCTGTAACTTGTTCCCAGTACATTGTAAGTGGCTGCTGACTTTGTGAGGTCTCTAAAAGGTGGTTTTAGGAGCCCAACACAAAATACATGAGCCCTAATGCCTTCCTTCAGACAAAACTGACACCCACTTTCCTTAAAAAATCGTGGCTCAAAATAGCACTTTTGGGCTGAGATAAGCACTTTGGTGACATTTTCCTGTAACTTGTTCCCAGTACATTCTAAGTGGCTGCTGACTTTGTGAGGTCTCTAAAAGTGGGTTTTAGGAGCCCAACACAAAATACATGAGCCCTAATGCCTTCCTTCAGACAAAACTGACACCCACTTTCCTTAAAAAATCGTGGCTCAAAATAGCACTTTTGGGCTGAGATAAGCACTTTGGTGACATTTTCCTGTAACTTGTTCCCAGTACATTCTAAGTGGCTGCTGACTTTGTGAGGTCTCTAAAAGTGGGTTTTAGGAGCCCAACACAAAATACATGAGCCCTAATGCCTTCCTTCAGACAAAACTGACACCCACTTTCCTTAAAAAATCGTGGCTCAAAATAGCACTTTTGGGCTGAGATAAGCACTTTGGTGACATTTTCCTGTAACTTGTTCCCAGTACATTCTAAGTGGCTGCTGACTTTGTGAGGTCTCTAAAAGTGGGTTTTAGGAGCCCAACACAAAATACATGAGCCCTAATGCCTTCCTTCAGACAAAACTGACACCCACTTTCCTTAAAAAATCGTGGCTCAAAATAGCACTTTTGGGCTGAGATAAGCACTTTGGTGACATTTTCCTGTAACTTGTTCCCAGTACATTCTAAGTGGCTGCT
Organism: Gymnoscopelus braueri; assembly: GCF_963280865.1. NCBI lineage: Eukaryota > Metazoa > Chordata > Actinopteri > Myctophiformes > Myctophidae > Gymnoscopelus > Gymnoscopelus braueri. The sequence goes on along the minus strand of NW_027660582.1, from coordinate 33,094 downwards.
GACTTTGTGAGGTCTCTAAAAGTGGGTTTCAGGAGCCCAACACAAAATACATAAGCCCTAATGCCTTCTTTCAGACAAAACTGACACCCACTTTCTTAAAAAAATTTTGGGTCAAAATAGCATTTTTAGACTGAGATAAGCACTTTGGTGACATTTTCCTGTAACTTGTTCCCAGTACATTGTAAGTGGCTGCTGACTTTGTGAGGTCTCTAAAAGGTGGTTTTAGGAGCCCAACACAAAATACATGAGCCCTAATGCCTTCCTTCAGACAAAACTGACACCCACTTTCCTTAAAAAATCGTGGCTCAAAATAGCACTTTTGGGCTGAGATAAGCACTTTGGTGACATTTTCCTGTAACTTGTTCCCAGTACATTCTAAGTGGCTGCTGACTTTGTGAGGTCTCTAAAAGTGGGTTTTAGGAGCCCAACACAAAATACATGAGCCCTAATGCCTTCCTTCAGACAAAACTGACACCCACTTTCCTTAAAAAATCGTGGCTCAAAATAGCACTTTTGGGCTGAGATAAGCACTTTGGTGACATTTTCCTGTAACTTGTTCCCAGTACATTCTAAGTGGCTGCTGACTTTGTGAGGTCTCTAAAAGTGGGTTTTAGGAGCCCAACACAAAATACATGAGCCCTAATGCCTTCCTTCAGACAAAACTGACACCCACTTTCCTTAAAAAATCGTGGCTCAAAATAGCACTTTTGGGCTGAGATAAGCACTTTGGTGACATTTTCCTGTAACTTGTTCCCAGTACATTCTAAGTGGCTGCTGACTTTGTGAGGTCTCTAAAAGTGGGTTTTAGGAGCCCAACACAAAATACATGAGCCCTAATGCCTTCCTTCAGACAAAACTGACACCCACTTTCCTTAAAAAATCGTGGCTCAAAATAGCACTTTTGGGCTGAGATAAGCACTTTGGTGACATTTTCCTGTAACTTGTTCCCAGTACATTCTAAGTGGCTGCTGACTTTGTGAGGTCTCTAAAAGTGGGTTTTAGGAGCCCAACACAAAATACATGAGCCCTAATGCCTTCCTTCAGACAAAACTGACACCCACTTTCCTTAAAAAATCGTGGCTCAAAATAGCACTTTTGGGCTGAGATAAGCACTTTGGTGACATTTTCCTGTAACTTGTTCCCAGTACATTCTAAGTGGCTGCTGACTTTGTGAGGTCTCTAAAAGTGGGTTTTAGGAGCCCAACACAAAATACATAAGCCCTAATGCCTTCTTTCAGACAAAACTGACACCCACTTTCTTAAAAAAATCTTGGGTCAAAATAGCATTTTTAGACTGAGATAAGCACTTTGGTGACATTTTCCTGTAACTTGTTCCCAGTACATTGTAAGTGGCTGCTGACTTTGTGAGGTCTCTAAAAGGTGGTTTTAGGAGCCCAACACAAAATACATGAGCCCTAATGCCTTCCTTCAGACAAAACTGACACCCACTTTCCTTAAAAAATCGTGGCTCAAAATAGCACTTTTGGGCTGATATAAGCACTTTGGTGACATTTTCCTGTAACTTGTTCCCAGTACATTCTAAGTGGCTGCTGACTTTGTGAGGTCTCTAAAAGTGGGTTTTAGGAGCCCAACACAAAATACATGAGCCCTAATGCCTTCCTTCAGACAAAACTGACACCCACTTTCCTTAAAAAATCGTGGCTCAAAATAGCACTTTTGGGCTGAGATAAGCACTTTGGTGACATTTTCCTGTAACTTGTTCCCAGTACATTCTAAGTGGCTGCTGACTTTGTGAGGTCTCTAAAAGTGGGTTTTAGGAGCCCAACACAAAATACATGAGCCCTAATGCCTTCCTTCAGACAAAACTGACACCCACTTTCCTTAAAAAATCGTGGCTCAAAATAGCACTTTTGGGCTGAGATAAGCACTTTGGTGACATTTTCCTGTAACTTGTTCCCAGTACATTCTAAGTGGCTGCTGACTTTGTGAGGTCTCTAAAAGTGGGTTTTAGGAGCCCAACACAAAATACATGAGCCCTAATGCCTTCCTTCAGACAAAACTGACACCCACTTTCCTTAAAAAATCGTGTTTCAAAATAGCACTTTTGGGCTGAGATAAGCACTTTGGTGACATTTTCCTGTAACTTGTTCCCAGTACATTCTAAGTGGCTGCTGACTTTGTGAGGTCTCTAAAAGTGGGTTTCAGGAGCCCAACACAAAATACATGAGCCCTAATGCCTTCCTTCAGACAAAACTGACACCCACTTTCCTTAAAAAATCGTGGCTCAAAATAGCACTTTTGGGCTGAGATAAGCACTTTGGTGACATTTTCCTGTAACTTGTTCCCAGTACATTCTAAGTGGCTGCTGACTTTGTGAGGTCTCTAAAAGTGGGTTTTAGGAGCCCAACACAAAATACATAAGCCCTAATGCCTTCTTTCAGACAAAACTGACACCCACTTTCTTAAAAAAATCTTGGGTCAAAATAGCATTTTTAGACTGAGATAAGCACTTTGGTGACATTTTCCTGTAACTTGTTCCCAGTACATTGTAAGTGGCTGCTGACTTTGTGAGGTCTCTAAAAGGTGGTTTTAGGAGCCCAACACAAAATACATGAGCCCTAATGCCTTCCTTCAGACAAAACTGACACCCACTTTCCTTAAAAAATCGTGGCTCAAAATAGCACTTTTGGGCTGAGATAAGCACTTTGGTGACATTTTCCTGTAACTTGTTCCCAGTACATTCTAAGTGGCTGCTGACTTTGTGAGGTCTCTAAAAGTGGGTTTTAGGAGCCCAACACAAAATACATGAGCCCTAATGCCTTCCTTCAGACAAAACTGACACCCACTTTCCTTAAAAAATCGTGGCTCAAAATAGCACTTTTGGGCTGAGATAAGCACTTTGGTGACATTTTCCTGTAACTTGTTCCCAGTACATTCTAAGTGGCTGCTGACTTTGTGAGGTCTCTAAAAGTGGGTTTTAGGAGCCCAACACAAAATACATGAGCCCTAATGCCTTCCTTCAGACAAAACTGACACCCACTTTCCTTAAAAAATCGTGGCTCAAAATAGCACTTTTGGGCTGAGATAAGCACTTTGGTGACATTTTCCTGTAACTTGTTCCCAGTACATTCTAAGTGGCTGCTGACTTTGTGAGGTCTCTAAAAGTGGGTTTTAGGAGCCCAACACAAAATACATAAGCCCTAATGCCTTCTTTCAGACAAAACTGACACCCACTTTCTTAAAAAAATCTTGGGTCAAAATAGCATTTTTAGACTGAGATAAGCACTTTGGTGACATTTTCCTGTAACTTGTTCCCAGTACATTGTAAGTGGCTGCTGACTTTGTGAGGTCTCTAAAAGGTGGTTTTAGGAGCCCAACACAAAATACATGAGCCCTAATGCCTTCCTTCAGACAAAACTGACACCCACTTTCCTTAAAAAATCGTGGCTCAAAATAGCACTTTTGGGCTGAGATAAGCACTTTGGTGACATTTTCCTGTAACTTGTTCCCAGTACATTCTAAGTGGCTGCTGACTTTGTGAGGTCTCTAAAAGTGGGTTTTAGGAGCCCAACACAAAATACATGAGCCCTAATGCCTTCCTTCAGACAAAACTGACACCCACTTTCCTTAAAAAATCGTGGCTCAAAATAGCACTTTTGGGCTGAGATAAGCACTTTGGTGACATTTTCCTGTAACTTGTTCCCAGTACATTCTAAGTGGCTGCTGACTTTGTGAGGTCTCTAAAAGTGGGTTTTAGGAGCCCAACACAAAATACATGAGCCCTAATGCCTTCCTTCAGACAAAACTGACACCCACTTTCCTTAAAAAATCGTGGCTCAAAATAGCACTTTTGGGCTGAGATAAGCACTTTGGTGACATTTTCCTGTAACTTGTTCCCAGTACATTCTAAGTGGCTGCTGACTTTGTGAGGTCTCTAAAAGTGGGTTTTAGGAGCCCAACACAAAATACATGAGCCCTAATGCCTTCCTTCAGACAAAACTGACACCTACTTTCCTTAAAAAATCGTGGCTCAAAATAGCACTTTTGGGCTGAGATAAGCACTTTGGTGACATTTTCCTGTAACTTGTTCCCAGTACATTCTAAGTGGCTGCTGACTTTGTGAGGTCTCTAAAAGTGGGTTTTAGGAGCCCAACACAAAATACATAAGCCCTAATGCCTTCTTTCAGACAAAACTGACACCCACTTTCTTAAAAAAATCTTGGGTCAAAATAGCATTTTTAGACTGAGATAAGCACTTTGGTGACATTTTCCTGTAACTTGTTCCCAGTACATTGTAAGTGGCTGCTGACTTTGTGAGGTCTCTAAAAGGTGGTTTTAGGAGCCCAACACAAAATACATGAGCCCTAATGCCTTCCTTCAGACAAAACTGACACCCACTTTCCTTAAAAAATCGTGGCTCAAAATAGCACTTTTGGGCTGAGATAAGCACTTTGGTGACATTTTCCTGTAACTTGTTCCCAGTACATTCTAAGTGGCTGCTGACTTTGTGAGGTCTCTAAAAGTGGGTTTTAGGAGCCCAACACAAAATACATGAGCCCTAATGCCTTCCTTCAGACAAAACTGACACCCACTTTCCTTAAAAAATCGTGGCTCAAAATAGCACTTTTGGGCTGAGATAAGCACTTTGGTGACATTTTCCTGTAACTTGTTCCCAGTACATTCTAAGTGGCTGCTGACTTTGTGAGGTCTCTAAAAGTGGGTTTTAGGAGCCCAACACAAAATACATGAGCCCTAATGCCTTCCTTCAGACAAAACTGACACCCACTTTCCTTAAAAAATCGTGGCTCAAAATAGCACTTTTGGGCTGAGATAAGCACTTTGGTGACATTTTCCTGTAACTTGTTCCCAGTACATTCTAAGTGGCTGCTGACTTTGTGAGGTCTCTAAAAGTGGGTTTTAGGAGCCCAACACAAAATACATGAGCCCTAATGCCTTCCTTCAGACAAAACTGACACCCACTTTCCTTAAAAAATCGTGGCTCAAAATAGCACTTTTGGGCTGAGATAAGCACTTTGGTGACATTTTCCTGTAACTTGTTCCCAGTACATTCTAAGTGGCTGCTGACTTTGTGAGGTCTCTAAAAGTGGGTTTTAGGAGCCCAACACAAAATACATAAGCCCTAATGCCTTCTTTCAGACAAAACTGACACCCACTTTCTTAAAAAAATCTTGGGTCAAAATAGCATTTTTAGACTGAGATAAGCACTTTGGTGACATTTTCCTGTAACTTGTTCCCAGTACATTGTAAGTGGCTGCTGACTTTGTGAGGTCTCTAAAAGGTGGTTTTAGGAGCCCAACACAAAATACATGAGCCCTAATGCCTTCCTTCAGACAAAACTGACACCCACTTTCCTTAAAAAATCGTGGCTCAAAATAGCACTTTTGGGCTGAGATAAGCACTTTGGTGACATTTTCCTGTAACTTGTTCCCAGTACATTCTAAGTGGCTGCTGACTTTGTGAGGTCTCTAAAAGTGGGTTTTAGGAGCCCAACACAAAATACATGAGCCCTAATGCCTTCCTTCAGACAAAACTGACACCCACTTTCCTTAAAAAATCGTGGCTCAAAATAGCACTTTTGGGCTGAGATAAGCACTTTGGTGACATTTTCCTGTAACTTGTTCCCAGTACATTCTAAGTGGCTGCTGACTTTGTGAGGTCTCTAAAAGTGGGTTTTAGGAGCCCAACACAAAATACATGAGCCCTAATGCCTTCCTTCAGACAAAACTGACACCCACTTTCCTTAAAAAATCGTGGCTCAAAATAGCACTTTTGGGCTGAGATAAGCACTTTGGTGACATTTTCCTGTAACTTGTTCCCAGTACATTCTAAGTGGCTGCTGACTTTGTGAGGTCTCTAAAAGTGGGTTTTAGGAGCCCAACACAAAATACATGAGCCCTAATGCCTTCCTTCAGACAAAACTGACACCCACTTTCCTTAAAAAATCGTGGCTCAAAATAGCACTTTTGGGCTGAGATAAGCACTTTGGTGACATTTTCCTGTAACTTGTTCCCAGTACATTCTAAGTGGCTGCTGACTTTGTGAGGTCTCTAAAAGTGGGTTTCAGGAGCCCAACACAAAATACATGAGCCCTAATGCCTTCCTTCAGACAAAACTGACACCCACTTTCCTTAAAAAATCGTGGCTCAAAATAGCACTTTTGGGCTGAGATAAGCACTTTGGTGACATTTTCCTGTAACTTGTTCCCAGTACATTCTAAGTGGCTGCTGACTTTGTGAGGTCTCTAAAAGTGGGTTTTAGGAGCCCAACACAAAATACATAAGCCCTAATGCCTTCTTTCAGACAAAACTGACACCCACTTTCTTAAAAAAATCTTGGGTCAAAATAGCATTTTTAGACTGAGATAAGCACTTTGGTGACATTTTCCTGTAACTTGTTCCCAGTACATTGTAAGTGGCTGCTGACTTTGTGAGGTCTCTAAAAGGTGGTTTTAGGAGCCCAACACAAAATACATGAGCCCTAATGCCTTCCTTCAGACAAAACTGACACCCACTTTCCTTAAAAAATCGTGGCTCAAAATAGCACTTTTGGGCTGAGATAAGCACTTTGGTGACATTTTCCTGTAACTTGTTCCCAGTACATTCTAAGTGGCTGCTGACTTTGTGAGGTCTCTAAAAGTGGGTTTTAGGAGCCCAACACAAAATACATGAGCCCTAATGCCTTCCTTCAGACAAAACTGACACCCACTTTCCTTAAAAAATCGTGGCTCAAAATAGCACTTTTGGGCTGAGATAAGCACTTTGGTGACATTTTCCTGTAACTTGTTCCCAGTACATTCTAAGTGGCTGCTGACTTTGTGAGGTCTCTAAAAGTGGGTTTTAGGAGCCCAACACAAAATACATGAGCCCTAATGCCTTCCTTCAGACAAAACTGACACCCACTTTCCTTAAAAAATCGTGGCTCAAAATAGCACTTTTGGGCTGAGATAAGCACTTTGGTGACATTTTCCTGTAACTTGTTCCCAGTACATTCTAAGTGGCTGCTGACTTTGTGAGGTCTCTAAAAGTGGGTTTTAGGAGCCCAACACAAAATACATGAGCCCTAATGCCTTCCTTCAGACAAAACTGACACCCACTTTCCTTAAAAAATCGTGGCTCAAAATAGCACTTTTGGGCTGAGATAAGCACTTTGGTGACATTTTCCTGTAACTTGTTCCCAGTACATTCTAAGTGGCTGCTGACTTTGTGAGGTCTCTAAAAGTGGGTTTTAGGAGCCCAACACAAAATACATAAGCCCTAATGCCTTCTTTCAGACAAAACTGACACCCACTTTCTTAAAAAAATCTTGGGTCAAAATAGCATTTTTAGACTGAGATAAGCACTTTGGTGACATTTTCCTGTAACTTGTTCCCAGTACATTGTAAGTGGCTGCTGACTTTGTGAGGTCTCTAAAAGGTGGTTTTAGGAGCCCAACACAAAATACATGAGCCCTAATGCCTTCCTTCAGACAAAACTGACACCCACTTTCCTTAAAAAATCGTGGCTCAAAATAGCACTTTTGGGCTGAGATAAGCACTTTGGTGACATTTTCCTGTAACTTGTTCCCAGTACATTCTAAGTGGCTGCTGACTTTGTGAGGTCTCTAAAAGTGGGTTTTAGGAGCCCAACACAAAATACATGAGCCCTAATGCTTTCCTTCAGACAAAACTGACACCCACTTTCCTTAAAAAATCGTGGCTCAAAATAGCACTTTTGGGCTGAGATAAGCACTTTGGTGACATTTTCCTGTAACTTGTTCCCAGTACATTCTAAGTGGCTGCTGACTTTGTGAGGTCTCTAAAAGTGGGTTTTAGGAGCCCAACACAAAATACATGAGCCCTAATGCCTTCCTTCAGACAAAACTGACACCCACTTTCCTTAAAAAATCGTGGCTCAAAATAGCACTTTTGGGCTGAGATAAGCACTTTGGTGACATTTTCCTGTAACTTGTTCCCAGTACATTCTAAGTGGCTGCTGACTTTGTGAGGTCTCTAAAAGTGGGTTTTAGGAGCCCAACACAAAATACATGAGCCCCAATGCCTTCCTTCAGACAAAACTGACACCCACTTTCCTTAAAAAATCGTGGCTCAAAATAGCACTTTTGGGCTGAGATAAGCACTTTGGTGACATTTTCCTGTAACTTGTTCCCAGTACATTCTAAGTGGCTGCTGACTTTGTGAGGTCTCTAAAAGTGGGTTTTAGGAGCCCAACACAAAATACATAAGCCCTAATGCCTTCTTTCAGACAAAACTGACACCCACTTTCTTAAAAAAATCTTGGGTCAAAATAGCATTTTTAGACTGAGATAAGCACTTTGGTGACATTTTCCTGTAACTTGTTCCCAGTACATTGTAAGTGGCTGCTGACTTTGTGAGGTCTCTAAAAGGTGGTTTTAGGAGCCCAACACAAAATACATGAGCCCTAATGCCTTCCTTCAGACAAAACTGACACCCACTTTCCTTAAAAAATCGTGGCTCAAAATAGCACTTTTGGGCTGAGATAAGCACTTTGGTGACATTTTCCTGTAACTTGTTCCCAGTACATTCTAAGTGGCTGCTGACTTTGTGAGGTCTCTAAAAGTGGGTTTTAGGAGCCCAACACAAAATACATGAGCCCTAATGCCTTCCTTCAGACAAAACTGACACCCACTTTCCTTAAAAAATCGTGGCTCAAAATAGCACTTTTGGGCTGAGATAAGCACTTTGGTGACATTTTCCTGTAACTTGTTCCCAGTACATTCTAAGTGGCTGCTGACTTTGTGAGGTCTCTAAAAGTGGGTTTTAGGAGCCCAACACAAAATACATGAGCCCTAATGCCTTCCTTCAGACAAAACTGACACCCACTTTCCTTAAAAAATCGTGGCTCAAAATAGCACTTTTGGGCTGAGATAAGCACTTTGGTGACATTTTCCTGTAACTTGTTCCCAGTACATTCTAAGTGGCTGCTGACTTTGTGAGGTCTCTAAAAGTGGGTTTTAGGAGCCCAACACAAAATACATGAGCCCTAATGCCTTCCTTCAGACAAAACTGACACCTACTTTCCTTAAAAAATCGTGGCTCAAAATAGCACTTTTGGGCTGAGATAAGCACTTTGGTGACATTTTCCTGTAACTTGTTCCCAGTACATTCTAAGTGGCTGCTGACTTTGTGAGGTCTCTAAAAGTGGGTTTTAGGAGCCCAACACAAAATACATAAGCCCTAATGCCTTCTTTCAGACAAAACTGACACCCACTTTCTTAAAAAAATCTTGGGTCAAAATAGCATTTTTAGACTGAGATAAGCACTTTGGTGACATTTTCCTGTAACTTGTTCCCAGTACATTGTAAGTGGCTGCTGACTTTGTGAGGTCTCTAAAAGGTGGTTTTAGGAGCCCAACACAAAATACATGAGCCCTAATGCCTTCCTTCAGACAAAACTGACACCCACTTTCCTTAAAAAATCGTGGCTCAAAATAGCACTTTTGGGCTGAGATAAGCACTTTGGTGACATTTTCCTGTAACTTGTTCCCAGTACATTCTAAGTGGCTGCTGACTTTGTGAGGTCTCTAAAAGTGGGTTTTAGGAGCCCAACACAAAATACATGAGCCCTAATGCCTTCCTTCAGACAAAACTGACACCCACTTTCCTTAAAAAATCGTGGCTCAAAATAGCACTTTTGGGCTGAGATAAGCACTTTGGTGACATTTTCCTGTAACTTGTTCCCAGTACATTCTAAGTGGCTGCTGACTTTGTGAGGTCTCTAAAAGTGGGTTTTAGGAGCCCAACACAAAATACATGAGCCCTAATGCCTTCCTTCAGACAAAACTGACACCCACTTTCCTTAAAAAATCGTGGCTCAAAATAGCACTTTTGGGCTGAGATAAGCACTTTGGTGACATTTTCCTGTAACTTGTTCCCAGTACATTCTAAGTGGCTGCTGACTTTGTGAGGTCTCTAAAAGTGGGTTTTAGGAGCCCAACACAAAATACATGAGCCCTAATGCCTTCCTTCAGACAAAACTGACACCCACTTTCCTTAAAAAATCGTGGCTCAAAATAGCACTTTTGGGCTGAGATAAGCACTTTGGTGACATTTTCCTGTAACTTGTTCCCAGTACATTCTAAGTGGCTGCTGACTTTGTGAGGTCTCTAAAAGTGGGTTTTAGGAGCCCAACACAAAATACATAAGCCCTAATGCCTTCTTTCAGACAAAACTGACACCCACTTTCTTAAAAAAATCTTGGGTCAAAATAGCATTTTTAGACTGAGATAAGCACTTTGGTGACATTTTCCTGTAACTTGTTCCCAGTACATTGTAAGTGGCTGCTGACTTTGTGAGGTCTCTAAAAGGTGGTTTTAGGAGCCCAACACAAAATACATGAGCCCTAATGCCTTCCTTCAGACAAAACTGACACCCACTTTCCTTAAAAAATCGTGGCTCAAAATAGCACTTTTGGGCTGAGATAAGCACTTTGGTGACATTTTCCTGTAACTTGTTCCCAGTACATTCTAAGTGGCTGCTGACTTTGTGAGGTCTCTAAAAGTGGGTTTTAGGAGCCCAACACAAAATACATGAGCCCTAATGCCTTCCTTCAGACAAAACTGACACCCACTTTCCTTAAAAAATCGTGGCTCAAAATAGCACTTTTGGGCTGAGATAAGCACTTTGGTGACATTTTCCTGTAACTTGTTCCCAGTACATTCTAAGTGGCTGCTGACTTTGTGAGGTCTCTAAAAGTGGGTTTTAGGAGCCCAACACAAAATACATGAGCCCTAATGCCTTCCTTCAGACAAAACTGACACCCACTTTCCTTAAAAAATCGTGGCTCAAAATAGCACTTTTGGGCTGAGATAAGCACTTTGGTGACATTTTCCTGTAACTTGTTCCCAGTACATTCTAAGTGGCTGCTGACTTTGTGAGGTCTCTAAAAGTGGGTTTTAGGAGCCCAACACAAAATACATGAGCCCTAATGCCTTCCTTCAGACAAAACTGACACCCACTTTCCTTAAAAAATCGTGGCTCAAAATAGCACTTTTGGGCTGAGATAAGCACTTTGGTGACATTTTCCTGTAACTTGTTCCCAGTACATTCTAAGTGGCTGCTGACTTTGTGAGGTCTCTAAAAGTGGGTTTTAGGAGCCCAACACAAAATACATAAGCCCTAATGCCTTCTTTCAGACAAAACTGACACCCACTTTCTTAAAAAAATCTTGGGTCAAAATAGCATTTTTAGACTGAGATAAGCACTTTGGTGACATTTTCCTGTAACTTGTTCCCAGTACATTGTAAGTGGCTGCTGACTTTGTGAGGTCTCTAAAAGGTGGTTTTAGGAGCCCAACACAAAATACATGAGCCCTTAATGCCTTCCTTCAGACAAAACTGACACCCACTTTCCTTAAAAATTCGTGGCTCAAAATAGCACTTTTGGGCTGAGATAAGCACTTTGGTGACATTTTCCTGTAACTTGTTCCCAGTACATTCTAAGTGGCTGCTGACTTTGTGAGGTCTCTAAAAGTGGGTTTTAGGAGCCCAACACAAAATACATGAGCCCTAATGCCTTCCTTCAGACAAAACTGACACCCACTTTCCTTAAAAAATCGTGGCTCAAAATAGCACTTTTGGGCTGAGATAAGCACTTTGGTGACATTTTCCTGTAACTTGTTCCCAGTACATTCTAAGTGGCTGCTGACTTTGTGAGGTCTCTAAAAGTGGGTTTTAGGAGCCCAACACAAAATACATGAGCCCTAATGCCTTCCTTCAGACAAAACTGACACCCACTTTCCTTAAAAAATCGTGGCTCAAAATAGCACTTTTGGGCTGAGATAAGCACTTTGGTGACATTTTCCTGTAACTTGTTCCCAGTACATTCTAAGTGGCTGCTGACTTTGTGAGGTCTCTAAAAGTGGGTTTTAGGAGCCCAACACAAAATACATAAGCCCTAATGCCTTCTTTCAGACAAAACTGACACCCACTTTCTTAAAAAAATCTTGGGTCAAAATAGCATTTTTAGACTGAGATAAGCACTTTGGTGACATTTTCCTGTAACTTGTTCCCAGTACATTGTAAGTGGCTGCTGACTTTGTGAGGTCTCTAAAAGGTGGTTTTAGGAGCCCAACACAAAATACATGAGCCCTTAATGCCTTCCTTCAGACAAAACTGACACCCACTTTCCTTAAAAATTCGTGGCTCAAAATAGCACTTTTGGGCTGAGATAAGCACTTTGGTGACATTTTCCTGTAACTTGTTCCCAGTACATTCTAAGTGGCTGCTGACTTTGTGAGGTCTCTAAAAGTGGGTTTTAGGAGCCCAACACAAAATACATGAGCCCTAATGCCTTCCTTCAGACAAAACTGACACCCACTTTCCTTAAAAAATCGTGGCTCAAAATAGCACTTTTGGGCTGAGATAAGCACTTTGGTGACATTTTCCTGTAACTTGTTCCCAGTACATTCTAAGTGGCTGCTGACTTTGTGAGGTCTCTAAAAGTGGGTTTTAGGAGCCCAACACAAAATACATGAGCCCTAATGCCTTCCTTCAGACAAAACTGACACCCACTTTCCTTAAAAAATCGTGGCTCAAAATAGCACTTTTGGGCTGAGATAAGCACTTTGGTGACATTTTCCTGTAACTTGTTCCCAGTACATTCTAAGTGGCTGCTGACTTTGTGAGGTCTCTAAAAGTGGGTTTTAGGAGCCCAACACAAAATACATGAGCCCTAATGCCTTCCTTCAGACAAAACTGACACCCACTTTCCTTAAAAAATCGTGGCTCAAAATAGCACTTTTGGGCTGAGATAAGCACTTTGGTGACATTTTCCTGTAACTTGTTCCCAGTACATTCTAAGTGGCTGCTGACTTTGTGAGGTCTCTAAAAGTGGGTTTTAGGAGCCCAACACAAAATACATAAGCCCTAATGCCTTCTTTCAGACAAAACTGACACCCACTTTCTTAAAAAAATCTTGGGTCAAAATAGCATTTTTAGACTGAGATAAGCACTTTGGTGACATTTTCCTGTAACTTGTTCCCAGTACATTGTAAGTGGCTGCTGACTTTGTGAGGTCTCTAAAAGGTGGTTTTAGGAGCCCAACACAAAATACATGAGCCCTAATGCCTTCCTTCAGACAAAACTGACACCCACTTTCCTTAAAAAATCGTGGCTCAAAATAGCACTTTTGGGCTGAGATAAGCACTTTGGTGACATTTTCCTGTAACTTGTTCCCAGTACATTCTAAGTGGCTGCTGACTTTGTGAGGTCTCTAAAAGTGGGTTTTAGGAGCCCAACACAAAATACATGAGCCCTAATGCCTTCCTTCAGACAAAACTGACACCCACTTTCCTTAAAAAATCGTGGCTCAAAATAGCACTTTTGGGCTGAGATAAGCACTTTGGTGACATTTTCCTGTAACTTGTTCCCAGTACATTCTAAGTGGCTGCTGACTTTGTGAGGTCTCTAAAAGTGGGTTTTAGGAGCCCAACACAAAATACATGAGCCCTAATGCCTTCCTTCAGACAAAACTGACACCCACTTTCTTAAAAAAATCTTGGGTCAAAATAGCATTTTTAGACTGAGATAAGCACTTTGGTGACATTTTCCTGTAACTTGTTCCCAGTACATTGTAAGTGGCTGCTGACTTTGTGAGGTCTCTAAAAGGTGGTTTTAGGAGCCCAACACAAAATACATGAGCCCTAATGCCTTCCTTCAGACAAAACTGACACCCACTTTCCTTAAAAAATCGTGGCTCAAAATAGCACTTTTGGGCTGAGATAAGCACTTTGGTGACATTTTCCTGTAACTTGTTCCCAGTACATTCTAAGTGGCTGCTGACTTTGTGAGGTCTCTAAAAGTGGGTTTTAGGAGCCCAACACAAAATACATGAGCCCTAATGCCTTCCTTCAGACAAAACTGACACCCACTTTCCTTAAAAAATCGTGGCTCAAAATAGCACTTTTGGGCTGAGATAAGCACTTTGGTGACATTTTCCTGTAACTTGTTCCCAGTACATTCTAAGTGGCTGCTGACTTTGTGAGGTCTCTAAAAGTGGGTTTTAGGAGCCCAACACAAAATACATGAGCCCTAATGCCTTCCTTCAGACAAAACTGACACCCACTTTCCTTAAAAAATCGTGGCTCAAAATAGCACTTTTGGGCTGAGATAAGCACTTTGGTGACATTTTCCTGTAACTTGTTCCCAGTACATTCTAAGTGGCTGCTGACTTTGTGAGGTCTCTAAAAGTGGGTTTTAGGAGCCCAACACAAAATACATAAGCCCTAATGCCTTCTTTCAGACAAAACTGACACCCACTTTCTTAAAAAAATCTTGGGTCAAAATAGCATTTTTAGACTGAGATAAGCACTTTGGTGACATTTTCCTGTAACTTGTTCCCAGTACATTGTAAGTGGCTGCTGACTTTGTGAGGTCTCTAAAAGGTGGTTTTAGGAGCCCAACACAAAATACATGAGCCCTAATGCCTTCCTTCAGACAAAACTGACACCCACTTTCCTTAAAAAATCGTGGCTCAAAATAGCACTTTTGGGCTGAGATAAGCACTTTGGTGACATTTTCCTGTAACTTGTTCCCAGTACATTCTAAGTGGCTGCTGACTTTGTGAGGTCTCTAAAAGTGGGTTTTAGGAGCCCAACACAAAATACATGAGCCCTAATGCCTTCCTTCAGACAAAACTGACACCCACTTTCCTTAAAAAATCGTGGCTCAAAATAGCACTTTTGGGCTGAGATAAGCACTTTGGTGACATTTTCCTGTAACTTGTTCCCAGTACATTCTAAGTGGCTGCTGACTTTGTGAGGTCTCTAAAAGTGGGTTTTAGGAGCCCAACACAAAATACATGAGCCCTAATGCCTTCCTTCAGACAAAACTGACACCCACTTTCCTTAAAAAATCGTGGCTCAAAATAGCACTTTTGGGCTGAGATAAGCACTTTGGTGACATTTTCCTGTAACTTGTTCCCAGTACATTCTAAGTGGCTGCTGACTTTGTGAGGTCTCTAAAAGTGGGTTTTAGGAGCCCAACACAAAATACATGAGCCCTAATGCCTTCCTTCAGACAAAACTGACACCCACTTTCCTTAAAAAATCGTGGCTCAAAATAGCACTTTTGGGCTGAGATAAGCACTTTGGTGACATTTTCCTGTAACTTGTTCCCAGTACATTCTAAGTGGCTGCTGACTTTGTGAGGTCTCTAAAAGTGGGTTTTAGGAGCCCAACACAAAATACATGAGCCCTAATGCCTTCCTTCAGACAAAACTGACACCCACTTTCCTTAAAAAATCGTGGCTCAAAATAGCACTTTTGGGCTGAGATAAGCACTTTGGTGACATTTTCCTGTAACTTGTTCCCAGTACATTCTAAGTGGCTGCTGACTTTGTGAGGTCTCTAAAAGTGGGTTTTAGGAGCCCAACACAAAATACATGAGCCCTAATGCCTTCCTTCAGACAAAACTGACACCCACTTTCCTTAAAAAATCGTGGCTCAAAATAGCACTTTTGGGCTGAGATAAGCACTTTGGTGACATTTTCCTGTAACTTGTTCCCAGTACATTCTAAGTGGCTGCTGACTTTGTGAGGTCTCTAAAAGTGGGTTTTAGGAGCCCAACACAAAATACATAAGCCCTAATGCCTTCTTTTAGACAAAACTGACACCCACTTTCTTAAAAAAATCTTGGGTCAAAATAGCATTTTTAGACTGAGATAAGCACTTTGGTGACATTTTCCTGTAACTTGTTCCCAGTACATTGTAAGTGGTTGCTGACTTTGTGAGGTCTCTAAAAGGTGGTTTTAGGAGCCCAACACAAAATACATGAGCCCTAATGCCTTCCTTCAGACAAAACTGACACCCACTTTCCTTAAAAAATCGTGGCTCAAAATAGCACTTTTGGGCTGAGATAAGCACTTTGGTGACATTTTCCTGTAACTTGTTCCCAGTACATTCTAAGTGGCTGCTGACTTTGTGAGGTCTCTAAAAGTGGGTTTTAGGAGCCCAACACAAAATACATGAGCCCTAATGCCTTCCTTCAGACAAAACTGACACCCACTTTCCTTAAAAAATCGTGGCTCAAAATAGCACTTTTGGGCTGAGATAAGCACTTTGGTGACATTTTCCTGTAACTTGTTCCCAGTACATTCTAAGTGGCTGCTGACTTTGTGAGGTCTCTAAAAGTGGGTTTTAGGAGCCCAACACAAAATACATGAGCCCTAATGCCTTCCTTCAGACAAAACTGACACCCACTTTCCTTAAAAAATCGTGGCTCAAAATAGCACTTTTGGGCTGAGATAAGCACTTTGGTGACATTTTCCTGTAACTTGTTCCCAGTACATTCTAAGTGGCTGCTGACTTTGTGAGGTCTCTAAAAGTGGGTTTTAGGAGCCCAACACAAAATACATGAGCCCTAATGCCTTCCTTCAGACAAAACTGACACCCACTTTCCTTAAAAAATCGTGGCTCAAAATAGCACTTTTGGGCTGAGATAAGCACTTTGGTGACATTTTCCTGTAACTTGTTCCCAGTACATTCTAAGTGGCTGCTGACTTTGTGAGGTCTCTAAAAG
The DNA here is from genome assembly GCF_963280865.1 of Gymnoscopelus braueri. NCBI lineage: Eukaryota > Metazoa > Chordata > Actinopteri > Myctophiformes > Myctophidae > Gymnoscopelus > Gymnoscopelus braueri. The sequence continues at coordinate 16,580 of NW_027660582.1, read as the reverse complement.
TGGGTTTTAGGAGCCCAACACAAAATACATAAGCCCTAATGCCTTCTTTCAGACAAAACTGACACCCACTTTCTTAAAAAAATCTTGGGTCAAAATAGCATTTTTAGACTGAGATAAGCACTTTGGTGACATTTTCCTGTAACTTGTTCCCAGTACATTGTAAGTGGCTGCTGACTTTGTGAGGTCTCTAAAAGGTGGTTTTAGGAGCCCAACACAAAATACATGAGCCCTAATGCCTTCCTTCAGACAAAACTGACACCCACTTTCCTTAAAAAATCGTGGCTCAAAATAGCACTTTTGGGCTGAGATAAGCACTTTGGTGACATTTTCCTGTAACTTGTTCCCAGTACATTCTAAGTGGCTGCTGACTTTGTGAGGTCTCTAAAAGTGGGTTTTAGGAGCCCAACACAAAATACATGAGCCCTAATGCCTTCCTTCAGACAAAACTGACACCCACTTTCCTTAAAAAATCGTGGCTCAAAATAGCACTTTTGGGCTGAGATAAGCACTTTGGTGACATTTTCCTGTAACTTGTTCCCAGTACATTCTAAGTGGCTGCTGACTTTGTGAGGTCTCTAAAAGTGGGTTTTAGGAGCCCAACACAAAATACATGAGCCCTAATGCCTTCCTTCAGACAAAACTGACACCCACTTTCCTTAAAAAATCGTGGCTCAAAATAGCACTTTTGGGCTGAGATAAGCACTTTGGTGACATTTTCCTGTAACTTGTTCCCAGTACATTCTAAGTGGCTGCTGACTTTGTGAGGTCTCTAAAAGTGGGTTTTAGGAGCCCAACACAAAATACATGAGCCCTAATGCCTTCCTTCAGACAAAACTGACACCCACTTTCCTTAAAAAATCGTGGCTCAAAATAGCACTTTTGGGCTGAGATAAGCACTTTGGTGACATTTTCCTGTAACTTGTTCCCAGTACATTCTAAGTGGCTGCTGACTTTGTGAGGTCTCTAAAAGTGGGTTTTAGGAGCCCAACACAAAATACATAAGCCCTAATGCCTTCTTTCAGACAAAACTGACACCCACTTTCTTAAAAAAATCTTGGGTCAAAATAGCATTTTTAGACTGAGATAAGCACTTTGGTGACATTTTCCTGTAACTTGTTCCCAGTACATTGTAAGTGGCTGCTGACTTTGTGAGGTCTCTAAAAGGTGGTTTTAGGAGCCCAACACAAAATACATGAGCCCTAATGCCTTCCTTCAGACAAAACTGACACCCACTTTCCTTAAAAAATCGTGGCTCAAAATAGCACTTTTGGGCTGAGATAAGCACTTTGGTGACATTTTCCTGTAACTTGTTCCCAGTACATTCTAAGTGGCTGCTGACTTTGTGAGGTCTCTAAAAGTGGGTTTTAGGAGCCCAACACAAAATACATGAGCCCTAATGCCTTCCTTCAGACAAAACTGACACCCACTTTCCTTAAAAAATCGTGGCTCAAAATAGCACTTTTGGGCTGAGATAAGCACTTTGGTGACATTTTCCTGTAACTTGTTCCCAGTACATTCTAAGTGGCTGCTGACTTTGTGAGGTCTCTAAAAGTGGGTTTTAGGAGCCCAACACAAAATACATGAGCCCTAATGCCTTCCTTCAGACAAAACTGACACCCACTTTCCTTAAAAAATCGTGGCTCAAAATAGCACTTTTGGGCTGAGATAAGCACTTTGGTGACATTTTCCTGTAACTTGTTCCCAGTACATTTTAAGTGGCTGCTGACTTTGTGAGGTCTCTAAAAGTGGTTTTAGGAGCCCAACACAAAATACATGAGCCCTAATGCCTTCCTTCAGACAAAACTGACACCCACTTTCCTTAAAAAATCGTGGCTCAAAATAGCACTTTTGGGCTGAGATATGCACTTTGGTGACATTTTCCTGTAACTTGTTCCCAGTACATTCTAAGTGGCTGCTGACTTTGTGAGGTCTCTAAAAGTGGGTTTTAGGAGCCCAACACAAAATACATAAGCCCTAATGCCTTCTTTCAGACAAAACTGACACCCACTTTCTTAAAAAAATCTTGGGTCAAAATAGCATTTTAGACTGAGATAAGCACTTTGGTGACATTTTCCTGTAACTTGTTCCCAGTACATTGTAAGTGGCTGCTGACTTTGTGAGGTCTCTAAAAGGTGGTTTTAGGAGCCCAACACAAAATACATGAGCCCTAATGCCTTCCTTCAGACAAAACTGACACCCACTTTCCTTAAAAAATCGTGGCTCAAAATAGCACTTTTGGGCTGAGATAAGCACTTTGGTGACATTTTCCTGTAACTTGTTCCCAGTACATTCTAAGTGGCTGCTGACTTTGTGAGGTCTCTAAAAGTGGGTTTTAGGAGCCCAACACAAAATACATGAGCCCTAATGCCTTCCTTCAGACAAAACTGACACCCACTTTCCTTAAAAAATCGTGGCTCAAAATAGCACTTTTGGGCTGAGATAAGCACTTTGGTGACATTTTCCTGTAACTTGTTCCCAGTACATTCTAAGTGGCTGCTGACTTTGTGAGGTCTCTAAAAGTGGGTTTTAGGAGCCCAACACAAAATACATGAGCCCTAATGCCTTCCTTCAGACAAAACTGACACCCACTTTCCTTAAAAAATCGTGGCTCAAAATAGCACTTTTGGGCTGAGATAAGCACTTTGGTGACATTTTCCTGTAACTTGTTCCCAGTACATTCTAAGTGGCTGCTGACTTTGTGAGGTCTCTAAAAGTGGGTTTTAGGAGCCCAACACAAAATACATGAGCCCTAATGCCTTCCTTCAGACAAAACTGACACCCACTTTCCTTAAAAAATCGTGGCTCAAAATAGCACTTTTGGGCTGAGATAAGCACTTTGGTGACATTTTCCTGTAACTTGTTCCCAGTACATTCTAAGTGGCTGCTGACTTTGTGAGGTCTCTAAAAGTGGGTTTTAGGAGCCCAACACAAAATACATGAGCCCTAATGCCTTCCTTCAGACAAAACTGACACCCACTTTCCTTAAAAAATCGTGGCTCAAAATAGCACTTTTGGGCTGAGATAAGCACTTTGGTGACATTTTCCTGTAACTTGTTCCCAGTACATTCTAAGTGGCTGCTGACTTTGTGAGGTCTCTAAAAGTGGGTTTTAGGAGCCCAACACAAAATACATGAGCCCTAATGCCTTCCTTCAGACAAAACTGACACCCACTTTCCTTAAAAAATCGTGGCTCAAAATAGCACTTTTGGGCTGAGATAAGCACTTTGGTGACATTTTCCTGTAACTTGTTCCCAGTACATTCTAAGTGGCTGCTGACTTTGTGAGGTCTCTAAAAGTGGGTTTTAGGAGCCCAACACAAAATACATAAGCCCTAATGCCTTCTTTTAGACAAAACTGACACCCACTTTCTTAAAAAAATCTTGGGTCAAAATAGCATTTTTAGACTGAGATAAGCACTTTGGTGACATTTTCCTGTAACTTGTTCCCAGTACATTGTAAGTGGTTGCTGACTTTGTGAGGTCTCTAAAAGGTGGTTTTAGGAGCCCAACACAAAATACATGAGCCCTAATGCCTTCCTTCAGACAAAACTGACACCCACTTTCCTTAAAAAATCGTGGCTCAAAATAGCACTTTTGGGCTGAGATAAGCACTTTGGTGACATTTTCCTGTAACTTGTTCCCAGTACATTCTAAGTGGCTGCTGACTTTGTGAGGTCTCTAAAAGTGGGTTTTAGGAGCCCAACACAAAATACATGAGCCCTAATGCCTTCCTTCAGACAAAACTGACACCCACTTTCCTTAAAAAATCGTGGCTCAAAATAGCACTTTTGGGCTGAGATAAGCACTTTGGTGACATTTTCCTGTAACTTGTTCCCAGTACATTCTAAGTGGCTGCTGACTTTGTGAGGTCTCTAAAAGTGGGTTTTAGGAGCCCAACACAAAATACATGAGCCCTAATGCCTTCCTTCAGACAAAACTGACACCCACTTTCCTTAAAAAATCGTGGCTCAAAATAGCACTTTTGGGCTGAGATAAGCACTTTGGTGACATTTTCCTGTAACTTGTTCCCAGTACATTCTAAGTGGCTGCTGACTTTGTGAGGTCTCTAAAAGTGGGTTTTAGGAGCCCAACACAAATACATGAGCCCTAATGCCTTCCTTCAGACAAAACTGACACCCACTTTCCTTAAAAAATCGTGGCTCAAAATAGCACTTTTGGGGCTGAGATAAGCACTTTGGTGACATTTTCCTGTAACTTGTTCCCAGTACATTCTAAGTGGCTGCTGACTTTGTGAGGTCTCTAAAAGTGGGTTTTAGGAGCCCAACACAAAATACATAAGCCCTAATGCCTTCTTTCAGACAAAACTGACACCCACTTTCTTAAAAAATCTTGGGTCAAAATAGCATTTTTAGACTGAGATAAGCACTTTGGTGACATTTTCCTGTAACTTGTTCCCAGTACATTGTAAGTGGCTGCTGACTTTGTGAGGTCTCTAAAAGGTGGTTTTAGGAGCCCAACACAAAATACATGAGCCCTAATGCCTTCCTTCAGACAAAACTGACACCCACTTTCCTTAAAAAATCGTGGCTCAAAATAGCACTTTTGGGCTGAGATAAGCACTTTGGTGACATTTTCCTGTAACTTGTTCCCAGTACATTCTAAGTGGCTGCTGACTTTGTGAGGTCTCTAAAAGTGGGTTTTAGGAGCCCAACACAAAATACATGAGCCCTAATGCCTTCCTTCAGACAAAACTGACACCCACTTTCCTTAAAAAATCGTGGCTCAAAATAGCACTTTTGGGCTGAGATAAGCACTTTGGTGACATTTTCCTGTAACTTGTTCCCAGTACATTCTAAGTGGCTGCTGACTTTGTGAGGTCTCTAAAAGTGGGTTTTAGGAGCCCAACACAAAATACATGAGCCCTAATGCCTTCCTTCAGACAAAACTGACACCCACTTTCCTTAAAAAATCGTGGCTCAAAATAGCACTTTTGGGCTGAGATAAGCACTTTGGTGACATTTTCCTGTAACTTGTTCCCAGTACATTTTAAGTGGCTGCTGACTTTGTGAGGTCTCTAAAAGTGGGTTTTAGGAGCCCAACACAAAATACATGAGCCCTAATGCCTTCCTTCAGACAAAACTGACACCCACTTTCCTTAAAAAATCGTGGCTCAAAATAGCACTTTTGGGCTGAGATATGCACTTTGGTGACATTTTCCTGTAACTTGTTCCCAGTACATTCTAAGTGGCTGCTGACTTTGTGAGGTCTCTAAAAGTGGGTTTTAGGAGCCCAACACAAAATACATAAGCCCTAATGCCTTCTTTCAGACAAAACTGACACCCACTTTCTTAAAAAAATCTTGTGTCAAAATAGCATTTTTAGACTGAGATAAGCACTTTGGTGACATTTTCCTGTAACTTGTTCCCAGTACATTGTAAGTGGCTGCTGACTTTGTGAGGTCTCTAAAAGGTGGTTTTAGGAGCCCAACACAAAATACATGAGCCCTAATGCCTTCCTTCAGACAAAACTGACACCCACTTTCCTTAAAAAATCGTGGCTCAAAATAGCACTTTTGGGCTGAGATAAGCACTTTGGTGACATTTTCCTGTAACTTGTTCCCAGTACATTCTAAGTGGCTGCTGACTTTGTGAGGTCTCTAAAAGTGGGTTTTAGGAGCCCAACACAAAATACATGAGCCCTAATGCCTTCCTTCAGACAAAACTGACACCCACTTTCCTTAAAAAATCGTGGCTCAAAATAGCACTTTTGGGCTGAGATAAGCACTTTGGTGACATTTTCCTGTAACTTGTTCCCAGTACATTCTAAGTGGCTGCTGACTTTGTGAGGTCTCTAAAAGTGGGTTTTAGGAGCCCAACACAAAATACATGAGCCCTAATGCCTTCCTTCAGACAAAACTGACACCCACTTTCCTTAAAAAATCGTGGCTCAAAATAGCACTTTTGGGCTGAGATAAGCACTTTGGTGACATTTTCCTGTAACTTGTTCCCAGTACATTCTAAGTGGCTGCTGACTTTGTGAGGTCTCTAAAAGTGGGTTTTAGGAGCCCAACACAAAATACATGAGCCCTAATGCCTTCCTTCAGACAAAACTGACACCCACTTTCCTTAAAAAATCGTGGCTCAAAATAGCACTTTTGGGCTGAGATAAGCACTTTGGTGACATTTTCCTGTAACTTGTTCCCAGTACATTCTAAGTGGCTGCTGACTTTGTGAGGTCTCTAAAAGTGGGTTTTAGGAGCCCAACACAAAATACATAAGCCCTAATGCCTTCTTTCAGACAAAACTGACACCCACTTTCTTAAAAAAATCTTGGGTCAAAATAGCATTTTTAGACTGAGATAAGCACTTTGGTGACATTTTCCTGTAACTTGTTCCCAGTACATTGTAAGTGGCTGCTGACTTTGTGAGGTCTCTAAAAGGTGGTTTTAGGAGCCCAACACAAAATACATGAGCCCTAATGCCTTCCTTCAGACAAAACTGACACCCACTTTCCTTAAAAAATCGTGGCTCAAAATAGCACTTTTGGGCTGAGATAAGCACTTTGGTGACATTTTCCTGTAACTTGTTCCCAGTACATTCTAAGTGGCTGCTGACTTTGTGAGGTCTCTAAAAGTGGGTTTTAGGAGCCCAACACAAAATACATGAGCCCTAATGCCTTCCTTCAGACAAAACTGACACCCACTTTCCTTAAAAAATCGTGGCTCAAAATAGCACTTTTGGGCTGAGATAAGCACTTTGGTGACATTTTCCTGTAACTTGTTCCCAGTACATTCTAAGTGGCTGCTGACTTTGTGAGGTCTCTAAAAGTGGGTTTTAGGAGCCCAACACAAAATACATGAGCCCTAATGCCTTCCTTCAGACAAAACTGACACCCACTTTCCTTAAAAAATCGTGGCTCAAAATAGCACTTTTGGGCTGAGATAAGCACTTTGGTGACATTTTCCTGTAACTTGTTCCCAGTACATTCTAAGTGGCTGCTGACTTTGTGAGGTCTCTAAAAGTGGGTTTTAGGAGCCCAACACAAAATACATGAGCCCTAATGCCTTCCTTCAGACAAAACTGACACCCACTTTCCTTAAAAAATCGTGGCTCAAAATAGCACTTTTGGGCTGAGATAAGCACTTTGGTGACATTTTCCTGTAACTTGTTCCCAGTACATTCTAAGTGGCTGCTGACTTTGTGAGGTCTCTAAAAGTGGGTTTTAGGAGCCCAACACAAAATACATAAGCCCTAATGCCTTCTTTCAGACAAAACTGACACCCACTTTCTTAAAAAAATCTTGGGTCAAAATAGCATTTTTAGACTGAGATAAGCACTTTGGTGACATTTTCCTGTAACTTGTTCCCAGTACATTGTAAGTGGCTGCTGACTTTGTGAGGTCTCTAAAAGGTGGTTTTAGGAGCCCAACACAAAATACATGAGCCCTAATGCCTTCCTTCAGACAAAACTGACACCCACTTTCCTTAAAAAATCGTGGCTCAAAATAGCACTTTTGGGCTGAGATAAGCACTTTGGTGACATTTTCCTGTAACTTGTTCCCAGTACATTCTAAGTGGCTGCTGACTTTGTGAGGTCTCTAAAAGTGGGTTTTAGGAGCCCAACACAAAATACATGAGCCCTAATGCCTTCCTTCAGACAAAACTGACACCCACTTTCCTTAAAAAATCGTGGCTCAAAATAGCACTTTTGGGCTGAGATAAGCACTTTGGTGACATTTTCCTGTAACTTGTTCCCAGTACATTCTAAGTGGCTGCTGACTTTGTGAGGTCTCTAAAAGTGGGTTTTAGGAGCCCAACACAAAATACATGAGCCCTAATGCCTTCCTTCAGACAAAACTGACACCCACTTTCCTTAAAAAATCGTGGCTCAAAATAGCACTTTTGGGCTGAGATAAGCACTTTGGTGACATTTTCCTGTAACTTGTTCCCAGTACATTCTAAGTGGCTGCTGACTTTGTGAGGTCTCTAAAAGTGGGTTTTAGGAGCCCAACACAAAATACATGAGCCCTAATGCCTTCCTTCAGACAAAACTGACACCCACTTTCCTTAAAAAATCGTGGCTCAAAATAGCACTTTTGGGCTGAGATAAGCACTTTGGTGACATTTTCCTGTAACTTGTTCCCAGTACATTCTAAGTGGCTGCTGACTTTGTGAGGTCTCTAAAAGTGGGTTTTAGGAGCCCAACACAAAATACATAAGCCCTAATGCCTTCTTTCAGACAAAACTGACACCCACTTTCTTAAAAAAATCTTGGGTCAAAATAGCATTTTTAGACTGAGATAAGCACTTTGGTGACATTTTCCTGTAACTTGTTCCCAGTACATTGTAAGTGGCTGCTGACTTTGTGAGGTCTCTAAAAGGTGGTTTTAGGAGCCCAACACAAAATACATGAGCCCTAATGCCTTCCTTCAGACAAAACTGACACCCACTTTCCTTAAAAAATCGTGGCTCAAAATAGCACTTTTGGGCTGAGATAAGCACTTTGGTGACATTTTCCTGTAACTTGTTCCCAGTACATTCTAAGTGGCTGCTGACTTTGTGAGGTCTCTAAAAGTGGGTTTTAGGAGCCCAACACAAAATACATGAGCCCTAATGCCTTCCTTCAGACAAAACTGACACCCACTTTCCTTAAAAAATCGTGGCTCAAAATAGCACTTTTGGGCTGAGATAAGCACTTTGGTGACATTTTCCTGTAACTTGTTCCCAGTACATTCTAAGTGGCTGCTGACTTTGTGAGGTCTCTAAAAGTGGGTTTTAGGAGCCCAACACAAAATACATGAGCCCTAATGCCTTCCTTCAGACAAAACTGACACCCACTTTCCTTAAAAAATCGTGGCTCAAAATAGCACTTTTGGGCTGAGATAAGCACTTTGGTGACATTTTCCTGTAACTTGTTCCCAGTACATTTTAAGTGGCTGCTGACTTTGTGAGGTCTCTAAAAGTGGGTTTTAGGAGCCCAACACAAAATACATGAGCCCTAATGCCTTCCTTCAGACAAAACTGACACCCACTTTCCTTAAAAAATCGTGGCTCAAAATAGCACTTTTGGGCTGAGATATGCACTTTGGTGACATTTTCCTGTAACTTGTTCCCAGTACATTCTAAGTGGCTGCTGACTTTGTGAGGTCTCTAAAAGTGGGTTTTAGGAGCCCAACACAAAATACATAAGCCCTAATGCCTTCTTTCAGACAAAACTGACACCCACTTTCTTAAAAAAATCTTGGGTCAAAATAGCATTTTTAGACTGAGATAAGCACTTTGGTGACATTTTCCTGTAACTTGTTCCCAGTACATTGTAAGTGGCTGCTGACTTTGTGAGGTCTCTAAAAGGTGGTTTTAGGAGCCCAACACAAAATACATGAGCCCTAATGCCTTCCTTCAGACAAAACTGACACCCACTTTCCTTAAAAAATCGTGGCTCAAAATAGCACTTTTGGGCTGAGATAAGCACTTTGGTGACATTTTCCTGTAACTTGTTCCCAGTACATTCTAAGTGGCTGCTGACTTTGTGAGGTCTCTAAAAGTGGGTTTTAGGAGCCCAACACAAAATACATGAGCCCTAATGCCTTCCTTCAGACAAAACTGACACCCACTTTCCTTAAAAAATCGTGGCTCAAAATAGCACTTTTGGGCTGAGATAAGCACTTTGGTGACATTTTCCTGTAACTTGTTCCCAGTACATTCTAAGTGGCTGCTGACTTTGTGAGGTCTCTAAAAGTGGGTTTTAGGAGCCCAACACAAAATACATGAGCCCTAATGCCTTCCTTCAGACAAAACTGACACCCACTTTCCTTAAAAAATCGTGGCTCAAAATAGCACTTTTGGGCTGAGATAAGCACTTTGGTGACATTTTCCTGTAACTTGTTCCCAGTACATTCTAAGTGGCTGCTGACTTTGTGAGGTCTCTAAAAGTGGGTTTTAGGAGCCCAACACAAAATACATGAGCCCTAATGCCTTCCTTCAGACAAAACTGACACCCACTTTCCTTAAAAAATCGTGGCTCAAAATAGCACTTTTGGGCTGAGATAAGCACTTTGGTGACATTTTCCTGTAACTTGTTCCCAGTACATTCTAAGTGGCTGCTGACTTTGTGAGGTCTCTAAAAGTGGGTTTTAGGAGCCCAACACAAAATACATAAGCCCTAATGCCTTCTTTCAGACAAAACTGACACCCACTTTCTTAAAAAAATCTTGGGTCAAAATAGCATTTTTAGACTGAGATAAGCACTTTGGTGACATTTTCCTGTAACTTGTTCCCAGTACATTGTAAGTGGCTGCTGACTTTGTGAGGTCTCTAAAAGGTGGTTTTAGGAGCCCAACACAAAATACATGAGCCCTAATGCCTTCCTTCAGACAAAACTGACACCCACTTTCCTTAAAAAATCGTGGCTCAAAATAGCACTTTTGGGCTGAGATAAGCACTTTGGTGACATTTTCCTGTAACTTGTTCCCAGTACATTCTAAGTGGCTGCTGACTTTGTGAGGTCTCTAAAAGTGGGTTTTAGGAGCCCAACACAAAATACATGAGCCCTAATGCCTTCCTTCAGACAAAACTGACACCCACTTTCCTTAAAAAATCGTGGCTCAAAATAGCACTTTTGGGCTGAGATAAGCACTTTGGTGACATTTTCCTGTAACTTGTTCCCAGTACATTCTAAGTGGCTGCTGACTTTGTGAGGTCTCTAAAAGTGGGTTTTAGGAGCCCAACACAAAATACATGAGCCCTAATGCCTTCCTTCAGACAAAACTGACACCCACTTTCCTTAAAAAATCGTGGCTCAAAATAGCACTTTTGGGCTGAGATAAGCACTTTGGTGACATTTTCCTGTAACTTGTTCCCAGTACATTCTAAGTGGCTGCTGACTTTGTGAGGTCTCTAAAAGTGGGTTTTAGGAGCCCAACACAAAATACATGAGCCCTAATGCCTTCCTTCAGACAAAACTGACACCCACTTTCCTTAAAAAATCGTGGCTCAAAATAGCACTTTTGGGCTGAGATAAGCACTTTGGTGACATTTTCCTGTAACTTGTTCCCAGTACATTCTAAGTGGCTGCTGACTTTGTGAGGTCTCTAAAAGTGGGTTTTAGGAGCCCAACACAAAATACATAAGCCCTAATGCCTTCTTTCAGACAAAACTGACACCCACTTTCTTAAAAAAATCTTGGGTCAAAATAGCATTTTTAGACTGAGATAAGCACTTTGGTGACATTTTCCTGTAACTTGTGTCCCAGTACATTGTAAGTGGCTGCTGACTTTGTGAGGTCTCTAAAAGGTGGTTTTAGGAGCCCAACACAAAATACATGAGCCCTAATGCCTTCCTTCAGACAAAACTGACACCCACTTTCCTTAAAAAATCGTGGCTCAAAATAGCACTTTTGGGCTGAGATAAGCACTTTGGTGACATTTTCCTGTAACTTGTTCCCAGTACATTCTAAGTGGCTGCTGACTTTGTGAGGTCTCTAAAAGTGGGTTTTAGGAGCCCAACACAAAATACATGAGCCCTAATGCCTTCCTTCAGACAAAACTGACACCCACTTTCCTTAAAAAATCGTGGCTCAAAATAGCACTTTTGGGCTGAGATAAGCACTTTGGTGACATTTTCCTGTAACTTGTTCCCAGTACATTCTAAGTGGCTGCTGACTTTGTGAGGTCTCTAAAAGTGGGTTTTAGGAGCCCAACACAAAATACATGAGCCCTAATGCCTTCCTTCAGACAAAACTGACACCCACTTTCCTTAAAAAATCGTGGCTCAAAATAGCACTTTTGGGCTGAGATAAGCACTTTGGTGACATTTTCCTGTAACTTGTTCCCAGTACATTCTAAGTGGCTGCTGACTTTGTGAGGTCTCTAAAAGTGGGTTTTAGGAGCCCAACACAAAATACATGAGCCCTAATGCCTTCCTTCAGACAAAACTGACACCCACTTTCCTTAAAAAATCGTGGCTCAAAATAGCACTTTTGGGCTGAGATAAGCACTTTGGTGACATTTTCCTGTAACTTGTTCCCAGTACATTCTAAGTGGCTGCTGACTTTGTGAGGTCTCTAAAAGGTGGTTTTAGGAGCCCAACACAAAATACATGAGCCCTAATGCCTTCCTTCAGACAAAACTGACACCCACTTTCCTTAAAAAATCGTGGCTCAAAATAGCACTTTTGGGCTGAGATAAGCACTTTGGTGACATTTTCCTGTAACTTGTTCCCAGTACATTCTAAGTGGCTGCTGACTTTGTGAGGTCTCTAAAAGTGGGTTTTAGGAGCCCAACACAAAATACATGAGCCCTAATGCCTTCCTTCAGACAAAACTGACACCCACTTTCCTTAAAAAATCGTGGCTCAAAATAGCACTTTTGGGCTGAGATAAGCACTTTGGTGACATTTTCCTGTAACTTGTTCCCAGTACATTCTAAGTGGCTGCTGACTTTGTGAGGTCTCTAAAAGTGGGTTTTAGGAGCCCAACACAAAATACATGAGCCCTAATGCCTTCCTTCAGACAAAACTGACACCCACTTTCCTTAAAAAATCGTGGCTCAAAATAGCACTTTTGGGCTGAGATAAGCACTTTGGTGACATTTTCCTGTAACTTGTTCCCAGTACATTCTAAGTGGCTGCTGACTTTGTGAGGTCTCTAAAAGTGGGTTTTAGGAGCCCAACACAAAATACATGAGCCCTAATGCCTTCCTTCAGACAAAACTGACACCCACTTTCCTTAAAAAATCTTGGGTCAAAATAGCATTTTTAGACTGAGATAAGCACTTTGGTGACATTTTCCTGTAACTTGTTCCCAGTACATTCTAAGTGGCTGCTGACTTTGTGAGGTCTCTAAAAGTGGGTTTTAGGAGCCCAACACAAAATACATGAGCCCTAATGCCTTCCTTCAGACAAAACTGACACCCACTTTCCTTAAAAAATCGTGGCTCAAAATAGCACTTTTGGGCTGAGATAAGCACTTTGGTGACATTTTCCTGTAACTTGTTCCCAGTACATTCTAAGTGGCTGCTGACTTTGTGAGGTCTCTAAAAGTGGGTTTTAGGAGCCCAACACAAAATACATGAGCCCTAATGCCTTCCTTCAGACAAAACTGACACCCACTTTCCTTAAAAAATCGTGGGCTCAAAATAGCACTTTTGGGCTGAGATAAGCACTTTGGTGACATTTTCCTGTAACTTGTTCCCAGTACATTCTAAGTGGCTGCTGACTTTGTGAGGTCTCTAAAAGTGGGTTTTAGGAGCCCAACACAAAATACATGAGCCCTAATGCCTTCCTTCAGACAAAACTGACACCCACTTTCCTTAAAAAATCGTGGCTCAAAATAGCACTTTTGGGCTGAGATAAGCACTTTGGTGACATTTTCCTGTAACTTGTTCCCAGTACATTCTAAGTGGCTGCTGACTTTGTGAGGTCTCTAAAAGTGGGTTTTAGGAGCCCAACACAAAATACATAAGCCCTAATGCCTTCTTTCAGACAAAACTGACACCCACTTTCTTAAAAAAATCTTGGGTCAAAATAGCATTTTTAGACTGAGATAAGCACTTTGGTGACATTTTCCTGTAACTTGTTCCCAGTACATTGTAAGTGGCTGCTGACTTTGTGAGGTCTCTAAAAGGTGGTTTTAGGAGCCCAACACAAAATACATGAGCCCTAATGCCTTCCTTCAGACAAAACTGACACCCACTTTCCTTAAAAAATCGTGGCTCAAAATAGCACTTTTGGGCTGAGATAAGCACTTTGGTGACATTTTCCTGTAACTTGTTCCCAGTACATTCTAAGTGGCTGCTGACTTTGTGAGGTCTCTAAAAGTGGGTTTTAGGAGCCCAACACAAAATACATGAGCCCTAATGCCTTCCTTCAGACAAAACTGACACCCACTTTCCTTAAAAAATCGTGGCTCAAAATAGCACTTTTGGGCTGAGATAAGCACTTTGGTGACATTTTCCTGTAACTTGTTCCCAGTACATTCTAAGTGGCTGCTGACTTTGTGAGGTCTCTAAAAGTGGGTTTTAGGAGCCCAACACAAAATACATGAGCCCTAATGCCTTCCTTCAGACAAAACTGACACCCACTTTCCTTAAAAAATCGTGGCTCAAAATAGCACTTTTGGGCTGAGATAAGCACTTTGGTGACATTTTCCTGTAACTTGTTCCCAGTACATTCTAAGTGGCTGCTGACTTTGTGAGGTCTCTAAAAGTGGGTTTTAGGAGCCCAACACAAAATACATAAGCCCTAATGCCTTCTTTCAGACAAAACTGACACCCACTTTCTTAAAAAAATCTTGGGTCAAAATAGCATTTTTAGACTGAGATAAGCACTTTGGTGACATTTTCCTGTAACTTGTTCCCAGTACATTGTAAGTGGCTGCTGACTTTGTGAGGTCTCTAAAAGGTGGTTTTAGGAGCCCAACACAAAATACATGAGCCCTAATGCCTTCCTTCAGACAAAACTGACACCCACTTTCCTTAAAAAATCGTGGCTCAAAATAGCACTTTTGGGCTGAGATAAGCACTTTGGTGACATTTTCCTGTAACTTGTTCCCAGTACATTCTAAGTGGCTGCTGACTTGTGAGGTCTCTAAAAGTGGGTTTTAGGAGCCCAACACAAAATACATGAGCCCTAATGCCTTCCTTCAGACAAAACTGACACCCACTTTCCTTAAAAAATCGTGGCTCAAAATAGCACTTTTGGGCTGAGATAAGCACTTTGGTGACATTTTCCTGTAACTTGTTCCCAGTACATTCTAAGTGGCTGCTGACTTTGTGAGGTCTCTAAAAGTGGGTTTTAGGAGCCCAACACAAAATACATGAGCCCTAATGCCTTCCTTCAGACAAAACTGACACCCACTTTCCTTAAAAAATCGTGGCTCAAAATAGCACTTTTGGGCTGAGATAAGCACTTTGGTGACATTTTCCTGTAACTTGTTCCCAGTACATTCTAAGTGGCTGCTGACTTTGTGAGGTCTCTAAAAGGTGGGTTTTAGGAGCCCAACACAAAATACATGAGCCCTAATGCCTTCCTTCAGACAAAACTGACACCCACTTTCCTTAAAAAATCGTGGCTCAAAATAGCACTTTTGGGCTGAGATAAGCACTTTGGTGACATTTTCCTGTAACTTGTTCCCAGTACATTCTAAGTGGCTGCTGACTTTGTGAGGTCTCTAAAAGTGGGTTTTAGGAGCCCAACACAAAATACATGAGCCCTAATGCCTTCCTTCAGACAAAACTGACACCCACTTTCCTTAAAAAAATCGTGGCTCAAAATAGCACTTTTGGGCTGAGATAAGCACTTTGGTGACATTTTCCTGTAACTTGTTCCCAGTACATTCTAAGTGGCTGCTGACTTTGTGAGGTCTCTAAAAGTGGGTTTTAGGAGCCCAACACAAAATACATGAGCCCTAATGCCTTCCTTCAGACAAAACTGACACCCACTTTCCTTAAAAAATCGTGGCTCAAAATAGCACTTTTGGGCTGAGATAAGCACTTTGGTGACATTTTCCTGTAACTTGTTCCCAGTACATTCTAAGTGGCTGCTGACTTTGTGAGGTCTCTAAAAGTGGGTTTTAGGAGCCCAACACAAAATACATGAGCCCTAATGCCTTCCTTCAGACAAAACTGACACCCACTTTCCTTAAAAAATCGTGGCTCAAAATAGCACTTTTGGGCTGAGATAAGCACTTTGGTGACATTTTCCTGTAACTTGTTCCCAGTACATTCTAAGTGGCTGCTGACTTTGTGAGGTCTCTAAAAGTGGGTTTTAGGAGCCCAACACAAAATACATAAGCCCTAATGCCTTCTTTCAGACAAAACTGACACCCACTTTCTTAAAAAAATCTTGGGTCAAAATAGCATTTTTAGACTGAGATAAGCACTTTGGTGACATTTTCCTGTAACTTGTTCCCAGTACATTGTAAGTGGCTGCTGACTTTGTGAGGTCTCTAAAAGGTGGTTTTAGGAGCCCAACACAAAATACATGAGCCCTAATGCCTTCCTTCAGACAAAACTGACACCCACTTTCCTTAAAAAAATCGTGGCTCAAAATAGCACTTTTGGGCTGAGATAAGCACTTTGGTGACATTTTCCTGTAACTTGTTCCCAGTACATTCTAAGTGGCTGCTGACTTTGTGAGGTCTCTAAAAGTGGGTTTTAGGAGCCCAACACAAAATACATGAGCCCTAATGCCTTCCTTCAGACAAAACTGACACCCACTTTCCTTAAAAAATCGTGGCTCAAAATAGCACTTTTGGGCTGAGATAAGCACTTTGGTGACATTTTCCTGTAACTTGTTCCCAGTACATTCTAAGTGGCTGCTGACTTTGTGAGGTCTCTAAAAGTGGGTTTTAGGAGCCCAACACAAAATACATAAGCCCTAATGCCTTCTTTCAGACAAAACTGACACCCACTTTCTTAAAAAAATCTTGGGTCAAAATAGCCATTTTTAGACTGAGATAAGCACTTTGGGTGACATTTTCCTGTAACTTGTTCCCAGTACATTGTAAGTGGCTGCTGACTTTGTGAGGTCTCTAAAAGGTGGTTTTAGGAGCCCAACACAAAATACATGAGCCCTAATGCCTTCCTTCAGACAAAACTGACACCCACTTTCCTTAAAAAATCGTG
>NW_027660583.1:0-39553 GCF_963280865.1 Gymnoscopelus braueri | reverse complement strand
TGGGGCACCAAACTACAAAAGCAGCCACTCTGGTAAGAGAATACTCCACTATTTCCCTCACAATTATAATTGCTGGTGAAATGTAGAACTAAAAGACTGTCTCTTTTACTTCATAGGCAACCTGTGGAATGATGTAAAGCAATGCTGAATTATGATGCATGGAAACCCCGAACCTGGGAAGAACCTGTGTTGACCAATTCTTACCTTATGATTTAAATGTACGAACAATGCTCTGTGAAGCCCTAATCTGAAATAAACGCCCTTAAGTGGGTTTGTACCCTGACTTCTGGGTCTTGGCCTTGAACAGTATCCCACAATTTTCATAGGGATTATTTATTAGTGTGTTAGATAATACATTTTGGAGTGGAAATGGTCAATGGCAGTCAATGTGTTAATGCCAATTTTCAAACATACAACAAAAATCACACCCAGTGTGAAGTGGGAGGTGTCTTGCTAGCTAATCACAATACTGAATGGAGTCAACCAATCATGTACAAAAAAAAAAAAACATAAATGTGTTTTTTTTTAAGTGCATAGTCCTATTTATAGTGTCATGTGTCATGTTAGTGCACATGTGCACATGTGTCATGTTTCCCTAGCCAATCACAGTCCTGAATAGACTGTGATTGGCCAATCACGGTGCAGGGTTAGGGGGGTACACTGGTGGCCAATCACAGCGCAGGATTTGGTGTGCAAATATCCAAACCTCACATATAGGGGCGGTTTCACCGCCCAAAAAATATAATAATTGGTAGCTCTGAGGACGACTGTTGAAGACCAATGCTTTATAGAGTCCTCCCATATAACAAATAAATATTTCTTTATAAGTGAGGTTTGGACATCGACATTCGCTGCACTGTGATTGGCCACCAAAAAAACACATATATGTTTTTTTTTAAGTTAGGGGTGTACAATGGTTGGTCCACAATATTACTTTTCTTTAAGTGAACTTCCATCACTGTGATAACCACTGTGACCACACCGCCCACTTCACACTGGGTGTGATTTTTTTTATTTCATGCAGGGTCCTCCCAGGGCGGCAGGAAGGGTGGTGCGAGCGGTGTGGCCGCACCGGGCGCCGCACTTGGGTGGGCCCCGCAAAAAAACGTTTTTTTTTTTTTTTTTGTGAACAGAATCACATTTATTAAGAGTTATAAAAAGAAATAACCGCAAATAACCACCAAAAACTCGGAAATATCCGCCCAAAACCGCCCAAAAATCGAGGATGGGGGCGCGCACAGCGCACGCGACTTCGCACAGGGCCC
Organism: Gymnoscopelus braueri; assembly: GCF_963280865.1. NCBI lineage: Eukaryota > Metazoa > Chordata > Actinopteri > Myctophiformes > Myctophidae > Gymnoscopelus > Gymnoscopelus braueri. The sequence goes on along the minus strand of NW_027660583.1, from coordinate 38,288 downwards.
CGCATTTCTCCCAGACGGCTCTGGGTCCTCCAATTCTCCATCAGTCATGGCAGCCAGTTCCCACCTGATGTTGTGTGGGAGTTCTGACTGCTCCAGACCGTACTGGAGAACCGCTAGCTTGCATAACGTTTTAAGACTAGGACTCAAGTCTAAGATGCACAGGTCATTGTCGAACGTGTTCCAATATCCTCCAAAGGTGATGACACGATTTCCCACCATGCAACAGCAGCTATGTTTCCTCCAAAGCGGGTCATTCACCTTGGGCTTTACCTCCTTCCAGGAACATGTCTCTGGACTGAATCTCCACATATCATTGCAGGTCCCTGTCTCCAAATTGTTATTAATGAAGGTCACACCACCAAATATGTACAGCTCTCCATTGTAGGCAAAGGCTGAATGCTTGGCACGTCCTATTGGTTGAAGCTGTGCATAAGGTGTGCTCAGCCAATAGTTGGTCTCTGTGTCAAACACACTGATATTGATATATATGAAGTCCCAGCCTATGTCAACTCGATCCTCGTCCCCTAAACCCGAAAATACAAACATATTTGTCCCGATGATGGTGGCAGAGTGAACCGATGAATTAGGTGGCGGACTGCATACGGTGTTAATTGAAGACCAGACCATCGTGGTGGTTTCCAGCTTGTAGAAGTCATTAGTGCATGCAGTCAGCTTGGTCTCTCCTCCATAGACATACATGACCTTCCCCAATACACAGGCTGAGTGGCCGAACCTCGCCTCTGGAACGGTTCCAGAAACCTCAGAATTGAGCCATATGTGGGTGTCGACATCAAACGCATAAAGCACGTTGTTGCAAAGTGTACGCATATTCTCTCCTCCCCAGATGTAGACGATATCTTCAATGAGCACAGCTGTGTGGCCAGTGCGACTACAGGGAACCTCGAGGGGACATTTTCCTCTTGAGGTAGTCACTGGGGGCAACGTCGTCCATCTCAGAGACACTGTGTTGAAGACGTACAAATTGATGTGATCTTCTTGAGTTTTCCTAACGTTGCTATCCCAGCCTCCAAAGACGTACACTTTGGGTCCAACTGCGACAACAGCAACATCATGGGTGAAATGTGGGGCACCTCGCGGCTTCACTGTACAGCAAAACATTTTGACACACCAGCACCACGCTGCGTAAAATCCAATTTGCACCGTTTTGTTATGTACACTCTACACGCCTAAAACTTATATTGGAGGCCAGGCTATGACGTCAGTACTATGATGTTGGTAGGGTGGCGTCATTTAATCTCCATATTTGGGAAAAGTTTCGGCCCAAAAACGGACCATTACGGGTCCGTTTTTTTGTTGTTGTACACTCTCAGACTTAAATAAGCATTTTACAGTGTTGATTGGGCTTCCAGCACAGTTTAGTTAAGCGATTCTCAAACTGAAGGATCCTCGTTTTGATATGCATTAATCCATGGACCTCCATTTAATACCATTTTTATTTTCCATGTCTGGGCCCACAATCTACACTGACAAATGGAACCCCGGACCTGATGTTGAAAAACAATGCAACACGTTTGTTCAGTCACAGGGGTCTCCCCGTCTCTCCAGCTCTTTAATGAAAAGCACATACATTTTCAAGTAGGTTGCCAATTTCAGCCAATCATGAGAAAGTACCCATGCATCAGCTTACAAATTTATAGTGTTCCAGTTCCAATTTGGTAATCTCATTTATCTGTGTCATCACTTCCAATTGCACTTTTTTAATCTTCATCCTGTACGAGTTCTCAAGATTCTTCCTGTCTCTCCAGCTCTTTAATAAACAGAAAACACATTTTCAGATGGGTTGTCATTAATCATCCATTCAGGAGAGAGTGCCCTGCATGTATCGGCTTCAATTTTACAGTTAGTGTTCCAGTTCAAAGTGTGTCTGCTCATGTCTTTGTGTCATCACCTCCCATTCCCAAATTCACTTGTTTACCCTGTAGTGAGTTCTCTCTACTGATTGGTATATTGGTATCTCCCTTTCTTTCTCTCTGTGTTAGGGTTATATAATATACACATACACATACACATACACATACACAAACACGCACGCGCACACACACACACACACACACACACACACACACACACACACACACACACACACACACACACACACACACACACACACACACACACACACACACCACACACACACACACACACCACACACACGCACGCACACGCACACGCACACGCACATGCACGCTTACGCGCACAATTACCACCACCATCACATTCACCAAAGCTGAGCCAGCTCCAATTTTGGAGAATCCACCGCTCAATTAAAACACTCTTTACGCTAGTAACCAGTAAAAAGACAAGGAGAAATGATGCGCCGCTGGTCAACCATGTTGTGTGCACACGCACCAAATGATCTCCAGTCATTAGGCTTACATTGATGGGAAGTGGGCGTGAGCTGCATGCTGCATGTGTGTGTGTGTGTGTGTGTGTGTGTGTGTGTGTGTGTGTGTGTGTGTGTGTGTGTGTGTGTGTGTGTGTGTGTGTGTGTGTGTGTGTGTGTGTGTGTGTGTGTCTGGCGTATGCAGTGCATTAACACATGGGGTCTGCAAGGTTAATGAAAATAGGTTGCAAATACATCCATGCGGTCGGTGTGCGAGGATTGGAATTTTTTGGATTATGACTGCTTGGCTGCCTGACAGCTTCCTATTAAGATGTCAGAGGAGCTTTGTCTGTCTTTGCCGCTGGTTGTCTGTCTGTCTGTCTGACTGACTGAGTGAGTGGCTGTCCGTCTGTTTGTATTTCTGCTTGTCTGGCTCGCCGGTTGTCCACTCGCGTGTCTGTCCATCCATCCCTTTTTCTCTGCTTTTTCCCCGTGTGTGCCACCCAGTCTATCAATCTGTTTGTCTCTGTATATCTGCCTGCATGAGCACACTGTACCTGTCTAGGTCTACCTGCTTGACAGTCTGTCTATCTCTGTCGGTGGATCTGCCTCTGTCTCTGCCTGTTGATCTACCTGACATCACATTAGCCTGCTTGTCTGTCTCTATTTGACTGTCTGCCTGCATGTCTATGCTATGAGTATCCCCGCCTGTGCCTCTGTCTGTCTTTGCCGACTCTTCTCGCTTCTTTTCTTTTGCCCACATCCTTGTTAATTTTCCCCGTCGATTCAATACTCTTAGACGGTTCCTTTCACTTCCATTCCGAGTCACAGTTTTTCTGTCTCTTTGTGTTTCTAATATTTAGGCCCATAACCTTCATCAACCAATCTAGCCTTCCTACTTTTTTTTTTTTTTAGGCATTCATGCTTTATTAACATAAGAAAAGCGAGGCGAGCGGAGTGATGACATTGAATATAAGACCTGACATTGCTGTTACAGTATATTTGAGTGCCGCATTAACCGGCTATGCCACCTGGGCGCTCCAGTCAAACATATCTTATAGCAGATTGGTGGCATAGAGAGATGGAGAGGCAAAATGAGGCTGAAGGCTGAGAGAATTTGTAAGTGAAACGTTGGCTTGTCTTTGGTAAGAGACATGCCTTTCTCCCCGTTCTCATTTTGCCATACAACTCCCTGTTGCAGTTTGACTTAAAAAAAAAATAGAAGACGAAGAAAGGAATTGCTTTTCCCCTTTGAGCACCACCTAAGCCAATTTTACATTAGTTCTATCTCTTTGTATGGGAATCCACAGGTAGTCTTAAGACCCCATTTCCAATGGTAAGCCTCTCAACTCTAAAGCTCTCTAACAGAGTGCCTGTGGTGTGCCTGTTGCGCGCGCGCGCGCGTGTGTGCGTGTGTGTGTGCGTGCGTCTGCGTGTGTGTTTGCGTGCGTGTGATGTACATTTTAAAGTAAAGGGCTTAGGTGGGTATTTATCGGTATATGTTGGGGGGTTCATGTGTCTACCCTTAGGTGTGTGTGTATGCATGTGTGCACATACAGTGTAAATACAGGTCGAAAGCTGCCTAGGGTTGTTCGATGTCAACACATTTCACATCATCACATGGACTAATGCAGACGTCAGAGACAGTGGTATTTGTTTTTGTTGCAACCTGTAACCAGAGGGGCATGGTCCATCGCCACACACTCTATAGCACTGCCATGTCATTGCCAAAACCTCCTGACATGCTAAACATGCTCTACACCTCCAAGAGCTCCCCCCCCCCAGCCCTTCTGTGTGCCATCCCTCCATCCTCCTCTGTTGCCATGGTGACCATTGTCACACCGCGGAGATGGAAGCGGGGAGTCGAGAGGGAAGGAACCAAGGGGAGTACAGCACTGGAGGGGGGGGGGGGGGAGAGGGGGAGAGAGAGAGAGAGAGGGGGGGGGGGGGGAGAGGGGGAGAGAGAGAGAGAGAGAGAGAGAGAGAGAGAGAGAGAGAGAGAGAGAGAGAGAGAGAGAGAGAGAGAGGGAAGGAGGGAAGGAGGGAGGTAGGGGGGAGAAATGGGAGGTAGGTTGGTAAAGAGAGAGAAGTAGGTAGAGAGGAGATTTTGAGAGAGAGAGAGAGAGGGGAAAGATATACAGTAAGTAAAGAGAGGGGGAGATATAGAGGGAGAGAGAGAGAGAGAGAGAGAGAGAGAGAGAGAGAGAGAGAGAGAGAGAGAGAGAGAGAGAGAGAGAGAGAGAGAGAGAGAGAATGGAACGTGAATGGCAGGTGGAGCTGGGAGGCTGTGGAGGGGAAACAGAATCATGGAGGTAGACAGTCTGACGTCTGTCTGTCTTTTCTGTCTGTCTGTCTGTCTGTCTGTCTGTCTGTCTGTCTGTCTGTCTGTCTGTCAGACAGACAGACAGACAGACAGACAAAGTGGTTTTGGACCCCAGAGTAAAATAACTCTGGGGGAAAAGAGGAAAAATAAAAATCCTTATTCCAAGACTCCGTGTGTATATTTCCCACACAAGGGAAATGGACTTCAGACGTGAAAGCGTGTCCTTTTCAGTGAATGCTAACCTTGAAAACTATTTCAGAAAAGTCATTATTCATCTGGCGAGCCCCCGAGTTCAATTTCAAAACTTAATTTCCCCCCACAAGCCAACGTGCAGCACTACATCACGAGAGAAACTCAGGAGAAAATATCGCATTAGCTTTATTTACTGTGCACTCCTTTCAGCAGACAATTGCAATCTGGGGCAGAAGGGGAGGAGGGGGGCAGAGGGAAGGGGGGGGGGGGGATAAGAAGAGAGAGGAATGGAGGAGTAGGATCCTAGTCTCCTTGACACTTTACTAAATGGCTGCATTTAGCACAGGTAAATTATAGGGCCTATTTCTGTTGGAAGCCTGCTGTAGATGCTCCAGCTTCCTAACACCTCTGTTATGCCTTTGGACATGACCGCGCGCACGCTAGTGTGTGTGTGTGTGTGTGTGTGTGTGTCTCGTGTGTGTGTGTGTGTGTGTGTGTGTGTGTGTGTCTCGTGTGTGTGTGTGTGTGTGTGTGTGTGTGTGTGTGTGTGTGTGTGTGTGTGTGTGTGTGTGTGTGTGTGTGTGTGTGTGTGTGTGTGTGTGTGTGTGTGTGTGTGTGTGTGTGTGTGTGTGTGTGTGTGTGTGTGTGTGTGTGTGTGTGTGTGTGTGGGTGCGTTCACGCGTGTACGCATGTGTTTGTGTGATCATGCCCAAGTTACTGCAGTGTGTGTGTCCTACCTGTACAATTGTGTGCAACCTCAGATTCGTGTAAATGATGAAGTTGTCAACTTCCATCAATCTGGAAATGTGCAAAGGTCACTCCACTTTTTAAAGGTGGTGATCCTTTAGAAGTTAATAATTATAGACCCATTTCTATATCTGTTCAATGGCAAAAATATTTGAAAAGCTCATTTATAATCAATTATCTAAATATATTAATGATCTCAATATTTTATCCCCATTTCAGTCAGGTTTCCGTTCCAATTTCTCCACTACTACTGCTCTTGTTAAATTTTCGGATGATGTATACTCCGCCTTAGATAAGAGTAAATTATTAGGTTCTATTTTTATTGATTTATCTAAGGCTTTTGATTTAGTTGATCATTATCTTCTTTTGGATAAACTTTATGATTTTGGCCTTTCTCGACAGGCATTACTTTGGTTTAGTTCCTACCTTCATAATCGTCGTCAGTGTGTTTCTTTTAATGATGTTAAATCGGATTTCTTGGTGATGGAAAAGGGTGTACCACAAGGATCAATCTTAGGTCCTTTACTTTTTTCCATTTTCATTAATGATCTTCCCAAAATATGTACAAATTGCTCCATACAGTTATATGCTGATGACACAGCTATTTATACATCTGATTGTGATATATCCAAAATTCAAAGCTCCTTGCAAACGGAATTCAATCTGGTTCAAAAATGGCTTTTAAATAATAATCTTATATTAAACAAGCAGAAGTCGTGCAGCATGGTGTTTGGTACTCGGTATTTTCTTAATCGTACATCCTCTGAATTATCTATTTTTTTTACAGATGGCTCTCCCCTTAAAACAGTGGAAACATTCAAATACTTAGGCCTTTGGTTAGATTCGGAATTTTCTTTTAAGCCCCATATCGATTCTCTTAGGAGTAAAGTAAATAATGGTCTCAGATTAATGTATAGATCAATAAACTGTTTTACTTTTCAAATAAGAAAACATATTGTTCAGCAGCTTCTACTTCCTATCATTGACTATTGTGACATCATTTATCAGAACACCTCTGAGACACATCTTCATTCGTTAAATGTAGTTTACAATAATATATGTAGATTTGTACTCCGGTGTCCTTACAGTACACATCACTGTGTTCTGTATGATACGTTAAACTGGTTATCTCCTCATGATAGGAGACATTTTCATTGGTTGCTTTTTGTTTTTAAATGTATTTACTTTAATTATCCTTCTTATTTGAAAGAGCTTTTACGTCCGTTCAGTTCAAGATACCCATTAAGACATACACAACAACCTGTTTTTGAGGTACCTGTCGGTATAAACAAAGAAATTGGGAGACGTTCTTTTAAGTTTAAAGCACCTTCTGATTGGAACAATTTATCCACTTTACTTAGATCAATTATTTCATTTTCTGTTTTCAAAATATCTCTGCTTGATTCCCTAAAATCTAACTGTTCTTGCTTTTAAATTCATAAAGTTGGCTTAACGGAAGGACAATCGGGGTTCGCGGAGTCGGCTTGGGGGGCTATGGGTTTTGAATTCGGACTGGAGATGACATATGTTGCCATGTATTCTTGTTGAATTATTATTTTATTTTTTCATTTTTATTATTATTTTTATTATGGCATAACAGATGTAGACTGGTCTGGGATGGTGTGAGAGCCCTTATGTGTATGTTTTGTTGTTGTTGTGTGTTATGTGATTGTTTTGTGTCAGTGTTTGTGTGTTGTGCCTGAGGACCCCCTGGAAGACGAGATGCTGCATCTCAAGGGGTTTATCCTCCAATAAAATTTTCAAATCAAAAACCTCACGCAACGTTTTTTTGTGGTCCAGAAACGTTGCCATTGAAAGTTTCTGGAGAAATGTACAGTGACAGCAGTTCCTCTGGCGATTGGGTTGGCTCGTGATAACATACAGTAATGATTGTATGTTAGGCTGCTTCTGTGTTTAAAATAGGTTATGTGTGTGTGTGTGTGTGTGTGTGTGTGTGTGTGTGTGTGTGTGTGTGTGTGTGTGTGTGTGTGTGTGTGTGTGTGTGTGTGTGTGTGTGTGTGTGTGTGTGCGTGCGTGCGTGTGCGTGTGTGTGTGTGAATTACGTATATACAGTAGATTGTGCATGTGTTTGCTCTTTGCGTGCCGCCCACATACAGCCCTCACATTGCCAGAGGGCCAAACATCAAGTGGCAGCGTTCCTTAATAGGAGTCCCAGAGGTTTTGGCAGCATTAGCAGAAAGAAACAAGTACGTGTACGTCTCACCCCCTTCAGATGCACTGATCTTGACAATGACAACTTGTCATACATAAAGGCTGCATGAACAACACAGTAAATCAGATACACTCAAGGCAATAAGGGCAACTCGTTAGTAAAGGGCATATTCCCAAGCATACTGTATAAGGGGACATAGTTCAAGCACATCCACTTCAGAGTCCAGGTGCAGGACAAACGGAAGATCAACATAAATAAAACAAGAAGATCCACACACTGGTAATATACTTGTATACTTGTTCACTACAATTCGACATTTGAATCAAAACGTTTTCTTCAAGAATAATTAAGGAAATGGACATGCATGAACCATAAGTTACACCTGATCTGATAACAAGTCAAAATGTATATACCGTATTGTTATACAAAATGCAGGTAGTGCACACATATCCTAGAACCCTTGTTGCAACAAATCTAAAATATACAGAAAAGACAAAAAAAAGATGAGTAGACGGGAGAGAGAACGCTTTTTAAAATCATTATTAATTATTGCCCCAGGAACTAAAATCACACATTCACAAGCAGTCTTTGACAACAAGAGGTGCACAGCAACCCAGCGTGTACATTTTACTTCAAGAGTACAATTATGTGGTGTTATTTTATTAATTTACAGTGTGGAGAGAGAGAGAGAGAGAGAGAGAGAGAGAGAGAGAGAGGGGAAGAGGAGGTTGGGGATGTATCAGGCATGCCCCATTAATAATATTTACACTCCTACACAGTAACGTCAAACTGTGTCTCTCTCTCTCTCTCTGTCTATCTGTCGGTGAAGTATCATTTCAAACATAAGTACGTCATTCCATATAAGATTTGATTTAATATTGTGTCACAGGACTAGGTGATTCTGAATTCTGCAGTTAGCAGTGGTTGAAGTTGAAAACCACTGGTGTCCTCCCCCATCCGTTGGGATGGGATCATCAATTTGCATTTCCACAGTACCCCAAGAGTTGAGCCCAGGTGGGGTGAGAAATGGAATACATAAGTGGGGGTCCGTGAAAGTTCAGAGACAACACCCCTTGATTTGATTAACTAAAGAAACTTGTGTTTACCGCTAAAAGAGAAGTCTTTGTTCTATTGTAGGCATACTGTTTGAGGCTAGCCCCCCTGGAGTCCAGCTGCTACCCCCGTTTTGAGTTTGAACCAACAGAGTCATCCTTTTGTCTTGAGCTGAACTAATTGTAATTCCATTGTTCCTTCCCAGGCTGTAGCCACAGACAGCAAATGTGTAGTGAATGGTTGGAGGCCAGGTCAGGATGACAGTGGAATATATACACTTTTATTATTGTTCAGTCTTAGGTCTGCAGGGTGTAGTTAGAATGATTAAGGTCTGGATAACTATGACTTGTGTTGTTAACAAAGAGAAATGTCATTTAGGGAAAATATTCAGTCTGAAGTAACTGTTGTCTTATGTTGACTCATTGGATTTCTAACTACTGTTTGCAATCATGAAAGTATAATGTGTGTGGTCTTATTCTAAAGCTTAAGAGATGTTGAACAAGAATGACTAAACCAGCCTTTGTGTAATAGTAAAGTTTGACAATTGGACATAAGACAAAGTTGGCACACTGTAAGGACAATGCTAATGTGTTTAACAGGATGTTTGTAAGGGGTTTCGGCCACGACTCCCCAGTATCATGTATTGTGTTGAGATTGGCTGACAAAGGGAGTAAGGGCGGGACTTAACTCTTTGACCCTCCCATGTGAGCCAGATTTGGGACAGTATAATTAGTGTGTTTGTATGTGATGACTGGGCTCTGCTAATCTGACCTGTACCTGGCAGCTTGCCTGTTGGGTGGAATAAAAATATGCCTGACTTCAAATCCTTGGACTGGACTTCCCTTCTTGTACCTTCTCCAGGAGACTGAATACAGCCACTCTTTCGACCAAGAATATACTTCAGAAATGGCGTTTGTCGGCAGTCGTTTTACTATTTTTTCCTTCTTTTTGGGGGGAAGAATATGCGAAAGGACCTTGTTTGTTGTTTTTGGTTTCGGAAGTGATGGGCTGGTTTCCTGGCGGGGGTGGTTTTTGGGGGAATCCAGGTTAAGGTAAGTGTTTTGTGGCACAAATAGCTTGTAGGACCGTTAAAAGCCTGGAAGCTACTAAGTTCTATTTTATACCTATTATAACAATGTAATAGGCCTTCATGTTTCAGACTCATTTAAATGGACTGGTGTTTCGAAACATTGTGTGTGTCCAATATTGCGTCTATGGACGACGCACTAAGTTGATTGGCCGCCTGGACCCAGGCGTGAGGACATAATTCGGCTCCTTTTTACTGATTTGACTGGTGCTTAGTGACAAATTGTGTGTGTCCGATATGCGTTTATGGACAACGCACTAAGTTGATTGGCCGCCTGGACCCAGGCGTGAGGACATAGGTCACCACCTTTTTACAGTGTAAATAGATTTTGTAGTGTCTCTGACAAACTATAATAAGGCGATAAAAAGTTTGGGCTTGAGATAATTGTTTTACATTGGTAAGGCGGTGAATATATATAGTAACAGGGCGCGCGGGTTATGCGCACGGGAGATCATAGATCTTTTGTGTTATATGGCTTAGCGTACCGTGATATTATAGTGAGACTGTGGGTGATTCTAGGATTCAGGAGCCGGGCCTCTGCTCCAAACCCTTTCCGATACCTCTGACCGGTGTTTTGAAAAATTGTGTGTGCCTGATATGTGTCAAGGAGCGCACACTGAGTATATTGGCCGCCCGGCGGTATGGGTCCGGGCGTGAAGGCATAATTCAGCACCTTTTTACTGTGTTTGCGGACTTTGAAAGGTCTAGTCCACAGGTCCCGGTTATAAGGTCTGGATATTTGTACAGATGTCCAGATACATCGGCGCGTGTCGAACTTCGTGAGTCGAATGCCCGTAAAATGCCTGTGGTTTTATTAATGATGGAAATGTGATGAAATGGGGCTTGAAGTGGCAAATATTACTTTCTTTGAAGTCATTGTTCGGGTTTCGAAGTGTGGGAGTTTTTCAACGTCCCATCATTACCCGGACCTTTCCCTTGAATAAAGTGTTGGCTGTCACTTTGTTTTTTGTATTGACAGTGTAAAGTTAATGTTTTTGGCGGAGTTGGTTGATAATGTTGTGTTGATGTGTTTTATTCGAGAAATGTTTTTCCCTGAGCACTTAGATGTCTTGTGATGGTCAGAAGGTGTTTTCTTGAGTAGACCTTTTGTTTTTAGGTATTACGTTTGTAATGCTGCTTTACTTGGTGACCGTTCTGCGACTCTTGCAAATGGTGCGTGGATTTGGATTGGCAGTGGTGATGCTAAAGTCCTTATTAGGTCATTGCTTTGGGCTTTCCGGTTTGGCTGGCAGACGCGGCGGGCCGGTTTTCGTCCTTCATGTGCTTGCGTGTGGCGTCAGGGCTTTTCGGCTGTGTGCTACTTTCTTAAACTTTTCACTTTCGTGATAAGCCTGCTTTCTTGTGATGACTCTTTGTTGTGAGTGTGGGCTACTTTCTTCAAATATCACTTTCGTGGTAAAGTTGCATTGTTGTAAGTGCAGTGGTGCGGTGTGGAGATTTGGGTGACCAGAGGCTGCGCGCGGTGGAGACTGGGAGCGTCTGGTCATTTGTACTTTGTGTGTGAGTACACTGTGGTTCTGGAGGCGATGTGTGGTATTGTGGCTTTTCGGCTGTGTACTGCTATCTTAATTATCACTTTTCGTGATAATGCTACCTTGGGAGTTTCTCCTGTGTGTGGATGTGTGTGATTAAGCCGTGTTTTCTGTGTATGAGTTGTGTGTGAGTAGGTGAGTGGAAAGGTGTAGTGAGTTGTGAGTGAATATGTGCGTGTATTGTTTGTGAGTATTGTGCATTTTGTGTCTTGTGGATGGGATTTTATTTTTAATTTTTATTTTTGGCTGGAGTTTGGGAGTTTTTCGGTGCTTTTGTGCGTGAAATAGCTTGACCCCAGTGTTGATTTTTAGGTGCTATTAGTTACAACACATTTTTGCTAATAGTGTTGTAAAGAGGGGAGGGATATGAATCTACAAATGAAGACAGTAAAAAGTGAAGTTAAGAAAAAGATAAATTGGAATATGACAGTAAAGAGTGAATCTAGGAAGAAGAAAATTGGAATGATACAGTGAGAAGTGAATATAGGAAAATATAATGTTGGGAACAAAGGTTAAATTGGGGATATGCTTTATTCATGGCGGTTTAATTATTTGGCTGATCCTTAAAAAATGCTTGTGATATGTTGTCCTTTGTGGTGTGAAATCGAGGCCTTTTTTCTGAGAGATTGCAATTCTGGGAGTGCACGCCTGGAAAAAATTCTGTTACTCTGGCCAGAAACAGAATGCAGTAATCTTTTTGGAAAGGGCTGAGTTTGATCACAGCGGGGAATAGCATGACATGACCATGTTTGGATCGGTTAAAAAGTGCCTAGAAATTGAAGAACGGAGTGTTCGCGACACAAACGTGCTTTAACTGATAGACACATTATTTCGTTGAACTGACCCATGAATGAAGCGCAGAGGAAACTGATTTTAAAAGTAAGGTTGTGGTTATAATAGAAGGTTAAAATGGAGAAATAATTAAGTAGAAGTTTCACAAGCTTTCTGGATGCAAGGGTTTACAGGCTCATTCTAAAAAGCCTTTCAGCAATATGCTCCAGGGAGATTTTGTGATCCATATTTTGTTGAAATTAATTCCATTTGGTTTATTTTTAGGAGATCTTAGGACAGAACCATTGATTAATTCTGATGGTTAAGTGAGGGTATTACACCCTTTCTTTCATGTTTTTCTTAAGAACACAGTCTTTTCTCTTTTGTGCTAAAATGAAACTGTAAACTTTGCCTCAATTGAGTGACAGCTTGTAACCAGTTCCCAGTCTGAATCACTATTCTTTTAACCTTCACGGATCGTTTCGATAGTGGACTAAAATACCTAATTCAGTGGTTCACCACTGGGGCTAAACATAGGCTGTACCTCTCTTTTGTTTGAGGAACAGATAACATTTACAATAACCCAAGCACCAAATAAGAGATGTTCTGTGTCCTTCTTGAAAGTTATCATGCGTTTTGTTTCCTTGTGTCTGTTAGGAGTCAGGAGCTGAGAGAAAGAGCGCATTGGACGACAGAGTACAGATTTAGGGTGAGTGTTGGTTGACGATTGGTTACAGGGGTGAGATGACAAATTTTCTGAGGCAGACCTAAGTAATTGGTATAGTTTTTAGTAAAAGGCCAGACCTTGAGGGTTGCAATAAGCAACTGGGGGGGATTTATCCTCGTGCTCAAGAGGCCAACGATAGGTTAAAGATAGTAAGATTAGTTATTACCTGATAGTCAGATAGGGAGGTCTATGTTCTATTTGTTTAAACGGATATACACCCTTGTGCCGATACTTCGCCAGCACTGATCTTTGTAAAATCTGTACTTAAGTAGAATAGATTTGAGTAGGCCATAAGCCGTGTAAACATTTTGAAAATATTGAGAGTAAAAATTCTGATATTACTAAACTTAGAACCAAGAGGGGTGATGTTTATACAGAGATTACTATAGAACACATTTTGAAGTATAGGTAGGAAAATAGAGTTAAAAAGTTGCTAAAACTGTGGGAAAATGGTACTATTAGGAAAATGCTAAAACGGTCTGGTCCATGAGTAACAAATGAGAATCATGGTTTTGTAAAATATAACAAAAAGAGATTGAGCCAGAGTAATTTATGTAGGAATAAATTGACTAAAAACATAGCTAAAATGTGATATTTGTAGAAGGATGTCTAATTTCCTAGGGAAAGTATAGGGAAAGTTTTTTCCAAGTATTTTCATGTCAGGAACTGATGGCGTTGGAGAAAGTTGGAGACGCTGATGGATGCAGTACCAAGAGGGGACATCAGGCTGAGTGGACAGCAGAGTTCTACAACGGCACGCCCCCGACCATGCCACGCCAGGTCCCTCAAAAAGTCCCACTCTAGACCTGGAGGCGTGTCCGCGGCAGGAAACCAGCAGATGCAGCTCAACGGACCAGGAGCCGGGGTGAACCGTCAACAACTCATCCCCCTTCAGAGAGGAGGGTCCATGGAAGGCTGTCTGTCTACTCATCTCTACAGGGGTCAGGAGGTCTACTGGTCCCGGATAACAGCCGACGAGTGGGTGTCTCAGGTCTAGCGGCGTCGAGCAGATGAGGAGCGGTGAGAAGTCTTCGAACTACATCACTACAGGACGGATGGGGCCCATCCATCAAACAGATGGCTGGATGGTGTGGTATCACAGATATGCTGCAAAAATCCAGAATCCAGGTCTGGGCCTTCCAGATTCAACAAAGAAACCCGGGCAGGCTTGCAGAGAGATGCCCTGTAGGTGTCATTGAAACATGACATCCAACCCCCACCCCTTATCCATTACACATTCCACTTTCCTTCATCTCATGCCCCGAGCTGTGAACAGCTTCTGATTTAAGGACTGAATATTCCCCAGTAGAACTTGGACACTCAAGACGAAGACAGACCAGCGTTTTTTAGCTCAGGCGAAAAAAGACAGAACAGAGAACATTCTGTGCGCGTGGACACTAAAGGACACTCGTTGTCAAAGTATGTTATATGATGGGTTTTGAACAGTAACCAAATGATGATTGTTTTCCGGTTTCAGTTGGCTACGTAAATAGGCTACTAATGGCGAGTCTTTTCAGGTTCAACAGATGGCTGGCGGAGAATTTAACCCAGAGTGTTTTTAACAGTATTTTATTATTTCCAATGTTTGAAAATTCCTTTATGGTAGACGTTATTAAGTCTACCAAGAGGGGACTGAAGTATCATTTCAAACATAAGTACGTCATTCCATATAAGATTTGATTTAATATTGTGTCACAGGACTAGGTGATTCTGAATTCTGCAGTTAGCAGTGGTTGAAGTTGAAAACCACTGGTGTCCTCCCCCATCCGTTGGGATGGGATCATCAATTTGCATTTCCACAGTACCCCAAGAGTTGAGCCCAGGTGGGGTGAGAAATGGAATACATAAGTGGGGGTCCGTGAAAGTTCAGAGACAACACCCCTTGATTTGATTAACTAAAGAAACTTGTGTTTACCGCTAAAAGAGAAGTCTTTGTTCTATTGTAGGCATACTGTTTGAGGCTAGCCCCCCTGGAGTCCAGCTGCTACCCCCGTTTTGAGTTCGAACCAACAGAGTCATCCTTTTGTCTTGAGCTGAACTAATTGTAATTCCATTGTTCCTTCCCAGGCTGTAGCCACAGACAGCAAATGTGTAGTGAATGGTTGGAGGCCAGGTCAGGATGACAGTGGAATATATACACTTTTATTATTGTTCAGTCTTAGGTCTGCAGGGTGTAGTTAGAATGATTAAGGTCTGGATAACTATGACTTGTGTTGTTAACAAAGAGAAATGTCATTTAGGGAAAATATTCAGTCTGAAGTAACTGTTGTCTTATGTTGACTCATTGGATTTCTAACTACTGTTTGCAATCATGAAAGTATAATGTGTGTGGTCTTATTCTAAAGCTTAAGAGATGTTGAACAAGAATGACTAAACCAGCCTTTGTGTAATAGTAAAGTTTGACAATTGGACATAAGACAAAGTTGGCACACTGTAAGGACAATGCTAATGTGTTTAACAGGATGTTTGTAAGGGGTTCGGCCACGACTCCCCAGTATCATGTATTGTGTTGAGATTGGCTGACAAAGGGAGTAAGGGCGGGACTTTACTCTTTGACCCTCCCATGTGAGCCAGATTTGGGACAGTATAATTAGTGTGTTTGTATGTGATGACTGGGCTCTGCTAATCTGACCTGTACCTGGCAGCTTGCCTGTTGGGTGGAATAAAAATATGCCTGACTTCAAATCCTTGGACTGGACTTCCCTTCTTGTACCTTCTCCAGGAGACTGAATACAGCCACTCTTTCGACCAAGAATATACTTCATCGGTCTCTCTCTGTTTGTGTCCGGTGTGCATGCAGGCATACATGCATCATAGGAGTGCAGTGTCTATGTGTGTGTGGGTCTCTCTCTGTCTGTGTCGTCACGTGCATCATAAGGGCGTACTGTATCATATTGTATCAACTAAATCGGTGGTTCTCAAACTGGAGCCAAAATGGTGCCTTACAGGTTTAAGTCTGAGAGTTATGAGGGTCCTTGAAATTAAAAACTTTGAGAACCACTGCTCTGATAGAAATTGTAGAGTTGGACTGTGCAATGTAATGTTTGGACTGAACTGGTGTTACTTGACATGTCTCTGTCCCTGGGGGGTGTGGTCAGAGAGGGGGGGGGGGATTGCCCCCAATCTCCTGTTTTGTCACAGCCTAATGTTGGCAGGTATGGCGGTATGTTGTCACGCTTAGTGTGTTGGAGACATTGTTAACAGCGTTTTTTGTTCTTTTTTATCCCACGATTGTGTAACCCAGTTTTTTCACCCAGTGCCAATTGCCTATGTAATCCTGGGCACTGCTCTCCCTCTGCCAGCCTAGGGAGAGCCCAGAACTGAGCTCATGCCTCCTTCAATGCATGAGGAGCTAGCAAGCCGCTTCTTATCACCCGACAGGGGGGAGTTTCCCCGGTAGGACGTAGCGCGTGGAAGGAACACGTTATTCCAACCAGTTCCTTTCCCCTCCAGGGGGAGGCAGTATAGAGACCAGGATTACTGCATGTTTTTGTGAGGGTACCTACCCCTAAAGCGATCTTTATTAACTTTACCAATGAAACCAACAGTACCTCACCACAATCAAATGTATCCCATAGTCTGGAGGGACGGTGGGTGTGAGCTTCCCGTTCAAGCTCTGCTATATTACTCCCTAGTGCGGTGGTGCTGGGGTGGTGGTGGGAACAAACAAGCACAAACAAGAGGAACAACAATGAATGAGGTGAGCTTAAATAGACGGTGTGGTGCGTGTGTATGTCAACCTCTTGATTGCATCCGTCTGAAATAGCTCGCAAGAAACTGTTTTAGCACAAGAGAAAGACCAGGAATAAGGACAATGTTTTTCTTTTTTCCTTTTCATGAATTTTTGGCCTCTCATTGCCCAGGCATTGTTTTCGTTTTAAAGTCCTGATATTAGAGCACTCGGGGTGGGAGGAAATGGAAGGCATAAATCTTTACTCTGTGAGTCACATAATGCTGCTTGTGGCATCTAAGTATGGCTCGCATTTCTCTCCTCCACAAAGAGGAGAGGGAGAGAAACAGAGAGAGAGAGAGAGAGAGAGAGAGAGAGAGAGAGAGAGAGAGAGAGAGAGAACATGAAGGGACACCTTTCAACCATAAAAGCATGATGTCAAATATTTCATTCTGAATAGAATAAATCTTGCTGCTCCTTCTCTACCACACAAACCAAATTGTTTGCGCTTCACTGCTGAGGAAATAGGAAGCAGACCTGGGACTGGGTCCGACAGTATTTGTATAATTCTTGGGGTTTGATTTATCTGGCAGGAAGTTAAACCAGATGTGAATAGTTTAGCACGCAGGACAATGCAAAGACACTAACATAAAAGTATATAAGACATTTTTGTATGAATGAAGTGTATGAAGCTGGCCTTTGTGTGTGTGTGTGTGGGGGTGTGTGTGTGTGTATAATCAATATATACTGTAACTTATATATAACGTATTCCTGACACGCACACCCAGACACATGCACGTGTGCACACATGCACCCCCCCATGTGCACACACACACGCGCACACACACACACACACACACGCACACACACACACACACACACACACACACACACACACACACACACACACACACACACACACACACACACACACACACACACACAGTGTTATCCCTCAACACCTCTACAAGTCACCCAGAATGTTGCAGCCCACCTCATTGCATGTGTATAACACTGGAACACTGAACTGAAGGTGAGAAAAATCCCCCTTTTGTGTTTGGAGGCAGGAATCTTAGTTGCTGGCCAATGTGACAATGGCAGAGGGAGGCTATTGTTGTGGTTCCATTATGATTCCCCTTACACAACTTAGGGACTTATATATAGAGGGAAAAAACATATTATGTCCATAACCATCACTTGTCTACTTTAACCATGCTGGCTTATGCTACTACAATCGTTTTTACTTGACGTGACAGAAGAAGGGAATGACCTTGTAACGTTAATGCACGATCGCACGAAAGACAGACTTAACATGATCAGCTGACATTATGTCAACAGTGAACCCAGTGTTGCGTATTCCCTGTGAAATGACAAAACCTCACATAATATTTATACATTATTTTCATATTTACACGCTAATTTAAATTTTAGATGAATTGGACATGCACTCGATCGTTCAGAATCTGTGTTCAACTGATGTTCAGAGCACTCCTGTAAAGTGCATGGCTGAACGATGTCCAACTATATCTGCTGCACTGGGTCACATGACTATCTTGTATGAAATGCAATGCATTACATTCGTAAAATCAACATAACCTTCCCAGTGCCACAGGTCTAATGGCGGCTAATGGAAGAACGCACTAAATAAAATGCAACATACATAGCCGAAACACGCACGCACGCACGCACGCACACACGCGCACACACGCGCACACACACGCACACACGCACACACACGCACACACACACACACACACACACACACACACACACACACACACACACACACACACACACACACACACACACACACACACACACACACATCTTCCATTTGGAAATCAACCATAAACTCTACAGATGTACAAATATTATTAAATGAGTCAAGCCTCTGTCCAATGCAACCCGCTAACATTATCATACGGTATTTGGAATTGTCCATTAGTCACTGTCGTGGAATTCTGGATCAATCAGTATTTGATGAGGCAATTATGAGTCGAGACAATTGTCTAGGTGGTGATGGTTATGCTTTAATGTACATGATATCATGGGGAGAAGTGCAATAACACTCATGTCTGTGGTACGGTAGTTCTGCCAACGAGCATAGGGATCAGACAATAGTTTTACTGTAGCCGCTTCAAGGACAATCTGAACCATAACAAGATAGGTTGTAACCAAAACAATAGCTATCGGGCCTAGTGGAGACATCTAGGCTCTAACAACCAAATATCATACTATAAGTGATGGTAAAATATAAAGGTTAGATATAAACAACCATAATAACAATTATAGTATAATGTATACTTCTTCTGTAGTCACACAGATGTTTTTCTTCTTCTTCTATTTGCTTAGCTTCTAGGCTCTGAACTCCAGGTGATCACCACTGTAACATGGCACTGTATTTGTGACAAAAAAAATGTATCATCTGGTAAGAGTGCGTATCACATGAATAAGGCTCGAGTTCTTCCCACAGTTGGCCCGGGTTTGAATCCGACCTGAAGCTCTTTGCTGCATGTCATCCTCTCTCTCTCTCTCTCTTGCTTTCCTGTCTCTCTCACTGTCACTATCACGAATAATGCAGAAATGACAATGAAAATAACAATAATCTTAAAAAATAAATTGCAGCCTCTGTTCACATTGTCCTAGGGTGTAATCAACACAAGTTAATATTCATGCTTTGGATTTTAATAATGCAGGAGTCAATGATAATTGATTTTCAAATAATGCTAAATGTGCAAGAAACCCACAATCACGCTGATAATCAAAAATAACTGCTTGTTATTTCAGATTCACCTGATTGCCTCACTGTCAAGCTCATCAAATCGTATATTATGAACGATAGATAATATTGTGTTTCATTATCCATGTCACATAGTTAACTCTCTCAGTGCCAAGAGTATTTTCATAAAGTACTCCCCCAGTGCCAGAAATTTGCGTTTTTTTTAATTTTTTAATTTTGTAATTTTTCATTGAAATAAATAATCTGATTGGGTTTTTAAACCCATAATACAGTTCTACCAGTAGAGAGCAACAAATCGACACATTGATGACCTCGCTGGCTCACTCGCCCCCTCCCAAACAGGCTCACGTCACATCCGGTCATAACCGGATGTTGACATTTTCGACAATCGTTGATCGGGCTAAATTACGATGCGATACACGACTACGATGACTGATCGTCACCCAGACCAAAGAGAGTAGACGTGGACCTCTCCGTTCGTTTTTTATACCGTGTGAAAAACCATGACTTTCCCTATTCTGGGCAAAAATGACCGCGGGAAAAAAATGAGAACCGGAAACGGAATCTGCGTCATGAAACCGGAACCCAATGAGTCTGAAGGAGTCAGGAAGCGAAAGTGATCATGAAAAATAAACAGAATAGCGCGACCACAGTCAAAAGTAAAAACTCGGGATTTCTCGTGCTGGCACGGAGGGTACTCGGGAAAAACTCGGGATATCTCGGGGCGTGGCACTGAGAGAGTTAAAGATAGTTTAGTTCAACTTTATGACTTTATTTCTCTTCATGACAGGTAATCAACAGGTTTTATCAACAGGTTTTATCAACAGGTTTTATCAACAGGTTTTATCAACAGGTTTTATCAACAGGTTTTATCAACAGGTTTTATCAACAGGTTTTATCAACAGGTTTTATCAACAGGTTTTCTAGCTTTATTTAATGGCAGTCTAGGCTACATTAACACATTCCATGCCAGAGTTTAATCTCATAATGTACTCACCAGTGCCAGCGTTTTATTGTTGTTTTTTAGTTTTTTTCATGTCGCCACAGACCTCGCTAAATAAGTTAAAAGTGCGCGTTCATTTGGTTCTAAACACACAGCGGATCCGTGAGAAACGGGCAGCGAAAACAGTTTCCAAATCCGTGCCGCCATCTTGAAGCTACAGCCGATACACGGTAAACAGTGATCAGCGAGGAGAAAAACAACAACCAGACAGGAAGCGGATACGATCGAAAAAACCGGAACCCGAATAATTCCGTTTCCGACCGGAAACCGGAAACGGAAATGGATAAAAAAAAATCGGAAAGTGCACCTGGGGCACTTAACATGGGAATCGGTGGTTCGCGTAGATCTACGCGACTGGCACGCTGCGGCTTTAAATAGGTTCGCGTAGATCTACGCGACTGGCATGCAATGTGTTAAACATATATGCTGTATGTCTTTTTCCACAGAAAAAAATTATGTCATGACTCCGTCCTTAAAGAATTGCAGCATACTTACATAGTTACATTTATGATCAGTACATTATAAAAGGGAGTGTGGCTGTCTTCTGTCCTGTCAGCACCAGCTGAGAGAAGCAGCATGGAACTGGAAGGACAGCAGGCAGACACCATCGCATCATTTAGGAAAGGCAGCAACATATATCCATCCACATTACTTATTACAAAAACATGTATGCACACATTTTCATTCTTGGAATAAATCATTTGGGATGTCAAGAGGGCACAACAGACAGCAGCAGAGGGGGAAAAAAAGTACATTCAGTAGGTCTATTGTAGGCTATAGGGTTATAGCTGCCTCCCACACACATTTCAAAATGTCTTCTCTATTAGCCTTTTGTATTGGGAATCATGATCAGACAGCCGGAAGCCTAATTTATAGGCTCTTTGCAGTGTGTGCGGTGTTTGCGATGCCGGGGGATGTCTGCTTGTGCAACCCGATCTCACACAACTCAGCATACATTGCACAGAGTTTCATTCCGTGCATAGACAACTGGAAAACCCGAGAATCCGTGCATAGCCGCCTCACATCGCCCCCATTGACTAAACCATTTCGGAGGCGCGCAGTCTCAAGCGAACTGGAGCCACGTGAGGGACCACCGAGTGAGCTAAAGCGAACGAGTTGCCGCCCCGAACGTTGCGACATTCGCTTGAGCCTACTCAGCGCCGTTTGAGTTCTATACAGATAGGCACAGAATCGTACATGTTGTTGTGGGGACTGCTCTGCTTCCGGGTTGCAACCGGTTACGCCCACCGTGGGACTCGGCGTACATATGCATGGAGTTTCGGGTTTTCTAGGTGACTATGCACAGAATGACGTGCACTGGGTCCGTGCAATGTATAATAAATTGTGTGAGATCAGGCTGGCTTGTGGCACTCCACAGAGGAAGGGCACTCTGACTCTGCACTCCTCCTCTCAATAAATGAAACTCTGTGGAGGTCTCTGCAAACACTGCAGTCACTTCCAGAGGTTGTGATTGGTTCATGGTCATTATGTTCCGGTCACTTCAGAGGTTGTGATTGGCTAATGGTTATTAAGTGGTCACTTCAGAGGTTGATTGGTTAATTGTTATAAAGTTGAAAAAGTACAATTGGGTTATTACAAGCTTGAGTCAAGGACATTCTGAACACTACAAACACCACATTACCATCAGGTCAGAGAGAGAGAGAGAGAGAGAAAGACAGAGAGAGACATGAAGAAGGATGCTAAACTATTTCTCTATCCTCTCATTACTGTATACATTCTTCTTGCCATTTAATTGACAGCATTTTTTTTCACTGACAAGCAAAAGATTGCTTTGACTGAAATTGGATAATGGTAAACATTGCTGTGTGCAAATACTTTACAATACACTGCAGAGTCCAAACTAAGCAGAACACATTCTCCCTTCTCAACCATAATATGATGCACTTTCCTTTTATCAAGAAGTTACAACAAGCTCATTGTTGCTGCTTGAACTTGGTGACTCCATTTGGTAGTTGATGTTAGGCAATCAAACGGCATCATTAAAGGAATCGTTACAAGAGAATGAGATAGAAGACAAACAAAAGACACAGATAAAAGATATATTGCATCAAATGTGGTGTGCATAGTTTCCTTGCTTAATTTTCACACACTCAGAACATTGTGACGTAGACCGTGTCCTTATACAGTACACCCAACTGGACCAACATGGTTTGGGGGGATATTCACTGAAGAATTAACACATCATTGTAAACAACAGCAGGGTTGTTTACATGCAGTTGTTGTAGGGTGAAGTTGCCTTTAGGGAGTGACTTTAGAATGTATTTATACAAATAAAGAATGTTTATTTTGTATGTATTTTTTTTATACAACAAATGCATAACTTTTTCATCGCTTGAAAACAAGGGAGGTGTGTTGATAGAATGCAAGCTTAATCCATTTAGACCGGGAACGCAGCTGTGTGTCATTTTACGATTTCTTTTGGCTATTCAAAAATAGCAGATATACAAGCTCATAGCGCGGCACCGAGTGCCGCGCTATGAGCTTGTAGATCTGCTATTTCTGAAAAATCGTGAACGTTTTGAATATGTATATTTTTAAAGCAAACATTTGTAACTCAAATCTTTGCTTCTGGGGATCTCTGGAACAACATATTTTGAGATATGTGTTTTTTGAAAAAAAAAGGATTTAGAAAACATTTTTTTAATTGGCCTCAGGTCTTAAAGGAGCATTTCACCCCTGGAAGAAACTGCAATCACTCAATGGTAATAGTATTTGTAGTAGATAACAGTAGCGCAATTTAAAATTTGCAACCTATGGCCAGAAAAATTATGAAATCTGTGTGTTTGACTAGGGTTTGACTGGACTGCTGCATTACTACAATGACCATAATGCTTTGGTGCACTGCACCTCCTTGTGGCAGGGGAGGTCGCATGTGGGTGTGATCTCCAACAATAACATCCAAACAGCATGCCAGTGTTGCCATGTCTGCTTATTATAAGCGGCTTCTTTCTAAAATGTAGTTGATATTTGGGCTTGTTTCCAAATGTTTTGATTGCTGTTTAAACCAGTGGTTCTCAAACATGTTCATGTATTTTTCCACAGACCCCCATCTGAAATTATAATTTGTGGCAGGGAGCCCCTAACAAATATGTGTCAAAAATATTCCACATTTTGAAAAGCAAATAAAAATATTTAGCAAAAAAAAAAAAAAATCCACATTTTGGACTTTTTCGCCCTCAAGATTTTTTTGTAAATAGCAGATCTACAAGCTCACAATGGGTTGCGAAGCGTTGTGAGCTTGTAGATCAGCAATTTTCAAATATATAATATCCCATTTCTAGGTAAAGTGCTCTTGGCATAGTTATTTTTCTTTTGGGCTTGTTTTCATAGACCTGGCTGCTTATTTCTCTCACAATATCTGGCAACACTGGCTGTCCTCGCACACGTTCAACTAGTTACATATATGTCCAAGGATTCGTTAGTGATGTCATATCACTGACACATCCTTAGTATCTTCATGCAGTTTCACTTCCGTGTCGCATAGTATTGACATCACTGTCACATCCTTGGTATTATGATCCTAGCCTTTCGTGACGGTGTTTGTTGTTTGTTTACCAGCGCTGCTACTCCACGCTGTATTTTTTTTTTCAAGCTTGCGCTTATGAAACACTACACAGGATTATTATTTCATGTCAACATTCAAGTACAACTATCAGAAGATAACTCAGGTAAAGTAATGCCACACTCTGCAAGGGGGGTTGCCCGCTGGCCACAGCTAATGGGAGTGGCCGAGTGGGGAAAGAAGGTTGAACAAAGTGTTACGGACACACCATTGGGGCTGTCTTTTGAGCTGGTCTGACTGAGACACGCCGAGACATGTAGTGCGGAAAGGAATGAGACCTATCTCTCATGACGCAAATAACGTCACGACGTTTGCGAAGATTACTAGATATCTAAAAACACAGATTATTCACAAAAAAAACCCAGGATCTTGTTTCTTGACTCCTAAACTTCATTAAAAGACCGAAAACTTCTTCCAGGGGTGAAATGGCCCTTTAATGGGTCAAGCCCTGTGAGGAGCGATGCTCACCAGTGTTGTCAGATTTGGCCAGAGAAACAAGCGACCAGATCTTCTAAAACTAGCCCAAAAGAAGCAAACTGAGAGGGAAAGAGTTAAGCCAGAAGTGACAGATGTTTTACAGATGCGATTGCTGTGGTTCTGTCACTCACAAGGGAGTATTGTTTATCTCTACGATTTCCCTAAGGAGTTCTTTGAACATGGTGCATTTTGAGTTCGTTATGACATTCAGATCCAATTAATTCGCCAAGATGGTCAACAGAACTGAATAATGGATGTGTGACAGGTTGGCTGCTACCTCCTGTTACAAGTATTACATAATCGCCTAATCACAATTATTTGAGATAATCACAATTATTTTGCATAATTAATTGTCCTCATTGTGTCCATGTTGAAAAGCTGTACAAGCTCACAACATATTGCGATGCGACGCATTGTGACAATGTAGATCGCCTCATGTGAGCGTGTGTGTGTGGATAATTTAGAGTTATGTCCCTCCAATTTGGAGCAATATATGTTTGAACAGACATGTCATAATGAAACCGTGTTATCCTTTTAGCCTCAATATCTGACTGTACCTTGTGCTGTTAATTTACATTTCTGACTAATAAAGTATTCGATCAATGTATCGATACATGTATCAACATAATGTAACATAACAATATGTGTATTCAATTAATATGTGATGCATCACTGCAGAGGTGCCTCTTGCGGAGGTCCACCATCTTGACAGCAGGCAGCAGCCACGCCTGATGGTGGCGCTAGAGCAGTGCTAACCAACCGGTCATCACAAACAGGTGTGTGTATTGGGAGAGGAAGCGACGGACGCTTTTTTTTAGACTTCCCAAAACTAAACCCATTCAATCCGGGAACACATCTGTGTCATTTTAGATTGTAGCTAAAAACATTATTTGTATACTTTGGCTACTAAAAAATAATATATAAGATATACGATCTGATATTTTTGAAAGACTGTGAAAATAATATTGAATATATATATTTAAAGCAAATATTTTTTACTCAAATCTTTGCTTCTGTTGATGGGGGTCCGCAGCCAAATACATATCACCACTGTATATATATATATATATATATATATATATATATATATATATATATATATATATATATATATATATATATATATATATATATATATAATGTAACAATATTTTTTTTTTGTTTAGATATTTGACAGTTACAAATGCTCGCTTTAAATATATATATTCAAAGATTTGTAAAAAAAAAAAATCACAATTTAAAAAAAAAGTATATCTGCTATTTTTGAATAGCCAAAGACATCTTAAAATGACACGTTCCGGGATTGAATGGGTTAACAAATCTTTCTTTCCTAACATTTTGTCATTTTGTTAATTCATATTTAGACTACTATCCTTTGTGTGGGTGTATGCAAATAGATTGAGCCTGTCAGAAATTGCAAAAGTATAATATATGATGTCTTCCTCGTGGTGTTTTTTTGGAACATATTGTAGTGGTAGATCTCGGCTTACACATTTGAATACAAAGTGCTCATGGGCTTGAAAAGTTGCTGCTTAGCAAATTTACTTGCTTACTTTCAATGTCAATTTGCCCATTAGATATTGATATCATATCTTGTGTGCAAGTGGAAATTCTGGCCTAACAGTTACGCTTGAGGAAATGCCTTGGGTCTGAAAAATCAATAGGGTTCATTCTCCAGGGAAAATGGAGGTGCACAGCAAATTCCATGGCAATCTAGCCAGTAGATGTCAAGATATCTTGGTTTGGGACGAAAGTGTTGGACGAACTGACCAAAAGACCAAGTGACTGACATCGACATCCATAGCCCCCGGGGGCTCAAATAAATTCAACATTAAGTTACCATTTGATTGTGACTAGTGCATGTCACAAACCAGTCTTTGTCCCATCTTACTACTGCAAGGCTATATTGAAGATATTTCATGTTTTGACAATGACACATTTGTAATTCCAATTAAGGAACAAACATGGCTTCACAATTGCTTTTGGTGACATAAGAAAAGGATCCCACGCCGTGTTAGTATGTGGTGTCACAAAGCTGACATTTATTGATCTATGCATGATGTCACTTAGGCAATGCTATTGAAATAAAATAATAATGTGACAGGTGGGAAATGTTCATTAGGGCCCGTGTGTGTTTTCGACGAGGGAAAGGATGTGTCAGTGACAACCCACCATGATGCAATCTGATGAAATTGGCGACAAAAAGCACACTTCCTGTGCGGCCTAATCAGGTTCCTGTCTGCCATGGTGGGTGTCACCACAACATAGTTTTCTCTAACAATATTATCTGGAACAAAGAGAGGTAGGGGGCAAAAGAAGATACACAAAACAATGGCGTATTCCCTGACGGTCGTCCTCGGCAAACCCGAAATAATGCAGGAATAAATATCTGGAATGTATAATTCATTACGTTGAGCTCTTTGAGGGAACAATGTTTAAGCAATCAGAATGAGGGACAGTTTTAAAAGCAGAGCTAATGTAGCGACGATCTGGGGTGATTTGTCAATAACAGTCTCATGCTTCTCTCTGGTGCAATGTGTGCCCTACAGGTAAACAAGGGAAACAAATGAGGAATGTCTATTCACAACTCTCTTTCGCACACACACACGCACGCACACACACACACACACACGCACACGCACACGCACGCGCACGCACACGCACACGCACGCGCACGCGCACACACACACACACACACACACACACACACACACACACACACACACACACACACACACACACACACACACACACACACACACGCGCGCGCACACACACACACACACACACACACACGCACACGCGCACACACCTCGTGTTGTTTGTCATCGGCATGTTAATCAGCTTTGGTATAGTTGTAGCCCCGAGGCGGTCTGCGATATAAACACAGATAGAATAAATATCTCATTTTAGCACCTTTAAATGAATAACTTTGTTGTCTTCCTCCCCAATGGCCCCTTGGAAATGAGTCTGTGATTAACTATTTATAATCTTTAGTGTTTCGACATGGCCAACAACCTCTCTGAAGCTGCCTGAACCTTGAATGTGAAGCTCGGGTTGAGACACAACACGCCGCTGTGAACACCATACGTATAGCAGTGACCTTTTCGTGAAGGCCCGTCAGTGGTACAAAGTCTGACATTTAAGACGAGATCATTACGCTTCTCGCTTTAATTGAAGTCTTTATCCCAGGTGCAATCAGGGCTAAACAAACAGCGCAGGAATCATCTAAGCTCCAATTAGGCCTAAAGGGAGGGAGCAGAGTGCAGAGACACAACGTGCTGCATCTCCATAATAAGCTGAAACTAATACTCGATGAATGAATCAGATATCCACTCCTAACGTTTCCATGACTAATTGGTAAGTAATTAGTACAAGGTAGTGATATAATTGGGATGATGGACATAGTTGAGTGAGCTATTATGGGGCATTATTATTCAAATAGTGTTTTGTACGGGCGTTAAGCCGTTAAGACCGGGAACACACCTGTGTCATTTTTAAGATTTTTCTTGGCTATTCAAAAAATAGCAGATATGCAAGCTCATTGCCGCGCTATGAGCTTGTATATCTGCTATTTCGTGCAACATTTTGCGCGAATCTTTGAATATATATTTTCAAAGCAAACATTTGTAACTCAAATCTTTGCTTCTGGAGGATTCTACAAAATGTCTTCTAAATCCTAACTAAATCCTAAATCCTTTTAAACGTATACTGTAAGTGGTTTTCAAACTTTTTCATGTCAAGGACCACCCAAAATGATATGTATTTGGCCGTGGACCCCCATCTCAAAATATTTTTTTCCAGGGAGTCAGGGACCCCCAGAAGTTGTAACAGGAGTTACCAAAATGTTGGCTTAAAAAAGTATATATATTCAAAAATGTGCAAAAAAAAAAATCAAAAATAGCAGATATGCTTGTAGATCTGCTATTTTTGAATAGCCCAAAGAAATCTAAAAATGACACAGATTCTTTCCCGGTCTAAATGTGTTAAAAGTATAACTCTGGAATGATGGAGTCATCTTGTTGTCATAATAGGCACGGCAATGGGGATAATTGCCTGATGCTGTCCGGGCAGTAAAAACTGGAACGTTTGAAGAATGAACCTCAATGAGTTTTCGAATTGCAATCTAATCATCTTTGCCGTGCTTAAGAAGATGTCAACAGGGTTGTGCGGGCCCTCTGGCAAAGACCTCCGAATGACTGCACACCTCTGTGGCCCTCAGTTGAATGGAATAAAAGATTAAAGCGGAGAGAAAAAAAGAGATAGAGACTCACCAATGCTACGGCGCTAAATCAACTCTGAGATCCCTCGAATCAAATCGTATGAATGGGAGAAAAAAATGCACGTACGTGCGCACACGCACAACACACACACACACACACACACACACACACACACACACACACACACACACACACACACACACACACACACACACACACACACACACACACACACACACACACACACTCAATACCATGCGGTGAATGTACTTAATGTGATCGCACTATTTTAATGGAATCCTGCGAATTAATGCCTCAGATCTTAGCTTTTATGAGCCCGCCTCAGGTAACCGACGCACCGGGAAGCGAGCGGAGATTATTCAGCCATCGCTCGACTGTGGAACAAAACCAGTGTGTTTCAGAAAGATGCCTGGGAGGGGAAGCCGGCAAGTAATAGGACAATGAAGGATGATGCATTTATTCCTGGATATTGCAATATAAAGTAGGCATCAGGGTATTGGGGTCTCATATGTCGCCACTTCTATTAAAGCATCAATCTATCCTCAGATCAAGCAGCTGCTGTTGTGAGCGGATCAACAATCAACGCCACAGTGAGAGGAAAGGAACGTGAATGAGCGAGAAAGAAAGGTCCAAAAGATGAAAGGATATTCGTTGTGTAAAGGTAAAAAAATACTTCAATCACACATCAAAAGGTACTGTATAGGAACACACAAGTAAAATCACTTCAAAGATTGTTTATGGACGCTTTGTTAAATATAACTAGTTTGTTAGGTTGAACAAAAGGAAAAAAGGAACTCGCTTCCTGAAAAGAGCCATTACCATTAATTTATCAGTCAGTTGGGCTCTCAGTCATTTGCAAAATCTCAACAGCCTATGGATGGTGGATGGAACGGTGTGGTGGATGCATCTTGCTGTTGTTAAGATAGTAAGATCCATAAAAAGATATCATACACCTAACACCCCACAAGAATTGTCAACTTCGACCCGCAGGTGAGAATCTCACAGTGGGCGAGAGTTGAGGCACAGCTGTTTGCAAAGCAGCTGAACAAAATTAAAACGTGTCTGGGGTTCTGACACACGAAAACGTGAGCGTCAGTGAAAACAAAGATTACACCAAACACCCAAATCACATCGATAAATCAGTGGAGTTTTTCAACATAAGAGGTGGAATTGCAAGGCCCACGTCGGTGGCCTGCAGTGCCATTGGCTACTGGAGCTGTATGAAGAGGTGCGTAAATTGTATTCTCAGATTCAAAGCTCGACTCAAGTGTAATATTACTCCTCTTATCAAACCCCCCGTTATTTTATTTATAGTAATAATAATAAGTCGGCATGTGTGCACGCACATGTTTGTTCAGTGTGCAAACACATGATGGGAATCGTTGCCTGACTACAATAAAATAAAATAAAAACATTTAGAAACATTATTAAATGTCAGGATATTTTTAACTGTGTTCAAGTGGATGTTAATTTATGCTGATTCTTTTTCTTTCTTTTTTCCCCCCAAAAATATTATTAAAAACACATTGAAGGATGTGTTCAGTGCGTGTATGTTGTTAGATTGAGTCGTGAAGGAGGGGGGTCGTGAGCCCTGGCCAAGCCTTTTTGGGGGGTCAAAGCCAGCCAAAAAGGTTGAGAACCGCTGGCTTAAGAGACAGTTCCCCTTTCCTCATTGGACTAAAAATGCTAGCATTATTAGCCAATGGCCCCATTGAGCTCCTGGAAGAGGCTGTGGGCACTGTTCATCTCGGATGTCCCCCTCAGTGACGGACTCAGTATCCCTGAGAACAAAATGACTATGATCTCATTCATTGAATGAAGGACGTGGCCTTTCATTCAGTGTAATCTGATCTGAGAGGCAGTCTCTCACTCAGTCCCTCCATATGAGGGAAATTACTTTATCAAAGCAGCCACACACACATACAGTACAAAACAACACGTCACAAGTAATGTTTAAAAACAAAAAACTATAAATAAGTGAGAAAAAAAAAATATATATAACAATGAACAAAATATGAATGAGTGATGACAGAACAAAACTTTCAGTAGCTCTCTTCCAGTTTAATCAATTCAGACACTTTCACTCTATTGCTTTGACCGCAGACAGTAAAGTTCTTAAGGCTTTACCCTTAGTTCTGGCCATTCATCAAACAACATTCAAATAAATGTTGGACGAAATTACCCCCCGCGTTTATTGCTACTAATGTTGATGATGTCTTGTTTATTATTGTATATTATTGTATGTCTTTAAATGTCTTGATGAATTGAATACACAGCACACAGGACCACAATGCAAACAAGCCCCTAGGGATTTTTGTGTTATCCTTTTAACTCATTCACTGCATTTTTTCCAAAAGCCCAGACTGCCAAGGGCGACTTTGATGACTTTTTGTTTTTTTGTGGTTTTATAAAAGCTGAGAGCTGTTCTCTAACACCCAAGTGATTACTTTCACTCTCTACTCACGAGGATCCGGAAACAACGTCATCCAAAGATTTCCGCCTCCGTCCACTTCCTGTTTCGATTTTTCATGGAAACGGCTGTATCTTGAGTTGACTTCTTTTGCCCTGGATTTCGCGAGACATGTTATTTTCAACGTGCTGCTAAAAGAGAAGGGTCCGTCGCGGTTTAAATTATTTTGTCTCTGGCGACACACCGTGTGTGTTTACAAACAGTCAGACAGGTGATCATAACGGATAGACATTTTCTGTGACCAGTTGAAAAGGTATAAAAAAACTAAAATGTCTGGCAGTGGGTAAACACAACCAGAAATAAGTCTAGGAGTAGAAGTCTAAGACTAAGCTCTAGTCAGGCACTGAACGATTTGGTTGCTTTTGAACAACTGTTTTCAGTGAACTGATTCTACACTGAAACGAGCGGCATTGCCCATCACCACTGTGTCAAGAACAACTGCGGTGAAAGTAGAAGCTATCAAACTCCAGTAACCCCTCCGGCCTTGTCCTTTAATCATCGCGCTCCCGTTCACAACACTCAGCCTTGTGCCTCATTGCAAATGCATTGAGACATAAGTGCAGGTTGAGTTGACTTTTCGCAGCAACGGCGAGAGTGAGAGTGGGTGCGATAATGATAAAAAACCCAAATGTCAGCAGCTCATCTGATACATGGCTACATTGCCCGCTGATCGACTCACCTGCAACCCCAGAGGGGTTACGTTAGCGTGGTCTTTGTTAGCTAAATGTCAGCCTTCACCATGGTCCCTACATATCTGATACCCCAAGAGAGCACCCGACAAGAAATGGTGGAGGTTCAAACTTAGGTTCAAGCCCACTGTTCCAGCACCGTGCACCATGCACTGCGGACAGCATAACAGTGGAAAACATGTCTGTTATATAACCTATACTTCTCTCAATTTATGCAGCTTGACTTTCAAGGATTTCTTGCACGGCATCTTACAATGTGGGATTGAGTTCTGAGATGTAATGACATCAGACCTTGCCACACAATAAATATGAGGTGGCAATAAGACGATAATCTCACACGCTTAAACTAAATGTGATGGTTGCCGGGAGGTTAACGTGTGCAGGTTTGTATTAAATTGTATTGTATTGACAAACCAACGCAAACACCTGTGAAAATGTATGGTTTCATGAGGACATTTCAGAATTTGTCCAATGAAAAAAATATGGAAATGACGTATGTGTAAATTAATTTGCTGCTATTGTGAGATTTAAAAACTCATATGATTGTGTTCATGTGCTCATAATTCAGCAGAGATAATGCAAACCACTGCAGTGCTTCCTTAAAGGCATACTGTGTAACGTGGCGAAACCTCCAGTAGTTGCTGGTAGATCATTATAGCGTTGAAGAGACACATTCGTTTCGCTTCAATGTTTACTTGTATATAAAGCTACAAGTTTTGGTAATTAGACTCCATTAAATGAACACATGGATAGGACAATGATTAGCTATGATGATAAGAGAGAAAAGTGATTAGGTGCAATGAAAACTAGCGTGAAAGAGAGAAAATATCTTCTTTATTGAAATATTTTCTTTTCTTTTCTTTTCTTTTCTTTTCTTTTCTTTTCTTTTCTTTTCTTTTCTTTTCTTTTCTTTTCTTTTCTTTTCTTTTCTTTTCTTTTCTTACACAGTATGACTTCTACAATCTACAGCACTGATTTAAGGCCCAGCAATTGGAGTGGATATAGTGCCTCAAACTGGGGATACATTTACAACTGGAAGTTAGCATGTATTAAACTAAACAACAACAGCAGAAATACTGGATGTAGAGACTTTTAAAAGTAACTTGTTACGTTACAGGCTTACTGCCATTATAAGTATTCCGTTACGTTACAGGATTACCCTCTGAGAAAAGTAACTTGTTAAATTATTTTTGCGATAGTCTACCGATGATTAAAACCCCTCTGCGATAGTTTGGTAAACAAATAAAATCAAGAGTGCAGCCTACCGAAGTGACCAGTGTTGTGGAGCTGTGCTGGGCTTCACCAAGGCTGATTTGCATTGACGTTCTCCTCCTTTCACCAATACATAAACAAAAATACGACCGTGCTAAAGGGCAACCTCTCTGTCTTCTCTCAATCTCTGCCATGTCGCACAGGTGCGACAAATTTACGTCATATAAATAAGACCAGCAAATGCGTAGGATGGATTTTCCTTTTCCTTTGTGGCAACAGAAAGAACAGGGTAATATAGGTTTTAAATGTAACGAAGTAAAAACTAAGTAAAACTAACGTGTTGTTAGCTTACGAGATCCGTTACTCAAAATAATGATCAGATTACAGTAACGGCGTTCCAACGCTGATAGTAATAGCCATGTATGTAGGGACATTTCTACAGCCATGAAAGTAGCGAGGCATGTGATTACCAGTTGTACATCATTTATATTGTGTGCCTCCCCGTCTCTCTCATACACATTCATTGAGTCTCTTTCCACTTTTCTTTCAGATAAAGTTAGATTGTTAATGACTTTTTTAATTGCTTAATTACTTGTCAATTCATTGTGTCAACGTAAGGTCTGTGATGTCATTGACTTTATGGGCCCTATTTGGACGATCTATGGCACAGGACAACTCAAATTATGTCTGGGAGTGTTCCCCGCCAACTGCTACGGTGCTTTACGGCACACTGTGCTAAGTTGTATTAAGCCTCTGAATTAGTCATGGGTGTGTTTTGGGTTTTACATGAATTAAACCAATCAGAGTGTCTTCTCCCATTCCCTGTAAGAGAAGGTGCACTTAAAGCACTAGGACACTTTGTAGAGATTTGGGCTGTGTAGTTACTTGTCATGATGTAACTAGTCCAATGACGACATATATCGCTCCGTTGCGCTGCAGTTGATTAGAAATCAATAATTCAAATAGATCTTCATTGACTTCCATTGTACGGAGTTTTAGCACAAAAACAAATGCAAACAAAGCTGATTCTGACAATATACTGTATAACGCCAGAACACTCAGTACAGCGTTTGTTATTAATAAAGAAAATATCAACTTCATGTTCATTTAGCACATTTCTGTGGAAGATCTGGGCTGGCTCCGGATCTGCATCTTCAAAATGTAAAATCAACAGGTTGTTAAAAGTTTTCTTTAAAACAAATGTATATCATCTAAAAAAGTGACTTTGAGAGCTGTTTCATTGTACAATGGAAGTCAATGAGTCTGAGCTATTTTTGAATTATTAATTTCTACTGTGCAAGCTATCTCACCAATTAGACTAGCTACAACAAGAGGGAGCTGTGCGAGGCTGAAAAGCTGAGGATGTTTTAACTTTTAATCAAAAAATTACAAGAAAAACACGCACCAGGCGTGCCGAAAATGGTTTTGCTGGCTTTACTTTTTATATTTTCATTATTTTTAATTGATGAAAAGTTGTGATTTTTTCTTTAATCTTTTGAAATAATATGTATCTTTTTTTTTATATATACTGTAGGAAACAGATATTCTGTAATGAGTGCTGCGTTGTGTACCCTGGTTGCGTAGGAACCTGTCTATAGAGACTGAGGACAATCTCACAGCTTTTGAAAAAAAAAACTGCTAAGAAATGGGTGTGTTAACGGTTTGTCTAACCGCTGTGTTAGCGACCTTGAATTGAAGTCCCCAGTCAGATGTAGCCTATAGGTGGAGATCTCAGACGGACTGGCGACGTGAGATTATTGAGTGACAGGCACGTCCCAATTTACTAGTTAATAGTAGAGAGCCCATAAGCCTGACAGACAGGCGCCAAATGGCTAGTTTTGGAATCACAGCGCAGTAGCCCCTCAGAGGGACGATTGCACTGTGATTATTAATTCACAGAAATGACAGATGATTTTTATTAAGATCCTTACGGCCTGCAGTCAGCGTGCAGAAGAAATGTGACGCTGATCGGCCCGTGGTTTGCTGGCTTTGTTGCGGACAGTCACACAGACAGACACAGACAGACACACAGGGGCGAATGCATGATCTTATTAGATAATAAGGCAAAGGGAGGAGCATATACACTGTAGGTGTGGTCATAGTCTCATCGCGACTGGCACAATGGAATATCTACAAAGCTGTGTGCAGTCCCAACTCTTCGTACAGGGGTGGGCAGTGGTGTAAAGTAACTGAGTACATTTACTCAAGTACTGTACTTATAAATAAAGTCACATTTTGAGGTATTTTTCACTTTCTTCAGTATTTCCAATTTTCAGTACTTTAACTTCTACTCCACTACATCTTAGAGGAAAATATTGTACTTTTACTCCACAACAATTATATGAAAACTTAGTTACTTTGTAGATTTTGATTATGATTACAAAACATACATTAACCACTTCAGCCCTATATATATTTCGGCATTTGAAAATAGCAGATCTACAAGCTCACAATGTGCCGCGATGCGACACATGGTGAGCTTGTAGATCTGCTATTTTCAGAAGATTTTTATACATTTGAAAACTTGTGAAATGTTCTCATTCTGCGTATGACCCCATGAGTGCTTTTACTTTTGGTACTTTAAGTAAATTTTGACACCAATTACTTTTGTACTTTTACTCAAGTCAATTTTGAATTCCGGACTTTTACTTGTAACAGACTATTTCTACATTGCAGTATTGATACTTTTACTTTTGAGTACTTTTTCCACCACTGGGGGTGGGAGGCGTTCCCAATGGTAGTGTTAAGCTCTCCTCGCATTCTCATCTCCTCCACCACCTCCACAATGTCCAGTTTGACACCCACCACAGCTGGCCTTCCCACAGGCCACAGTATACTCAAGAAGGAGTTGAACTTTTGGAGCACTACGGAGCAAAGGCAAATGCGGCTGTGTCCTCTCCCGGTGCGATGTGTGCAGCCTGCCAGATAGAACCTTGTATTTTCTCTTTCTTGTTCTCTGACATCCCCCTCTCTGCAATTGGTCCAAATCATATTGGTCAGCCTGATCTAACACAATTTAGTATACATTGCACAGACCCAGTGCACGTCATCCCGTGCATAGCCGCCTAGAAAACCCCAAAATCCGTGCATACGTACGGCGAGTCCCACGGTGGGCGTAACCGGTTGCAACCCGGAAGCAGAGCAGTCCCCACAACAAAATGTACGATTCTGTGCCTATCTGTATAGAACTCAAACGGCGCTGAGTAGGCTCAAGCAAACGGCGCAAAGTTTGGGACGGCAACTCGTTCGCTTTAGCTCACTCGGTGGTCCCTCATGTGGCTCCAGTTCGCTTGAGACTGTGCGCCTCGGATGCACGGAATGACACTCCGTGCAATGTATACTAAGTTGTGTGAGATGGGGTTGGGTTGGGTATGTTATGAGAGTGGCCAGGGTTTCATTCATTTATTTGACCACATAAATTAATTGTTACCATAGTTATATTAAAAATGTAATGCAGGTCTATGTCTGTGCCTCGAGATGATGACAAACTGATGTATTTGCTCTACAGGAGTTTTTATTTTCTTTCTTTTTTTCTCCTTGACCTCATGTATTATTTTACAGTAAGCTCTGTTTACTGAGAAAAGCAGTCTCTATACTGCAAGAAGGATTGAAATGTATAGTAACAGGACTTGGTGTGTGCATGTATAGTAACCTTGGTGTGTGCATGCTTTTGCCTTCTAATCAAACCTTGTGTTGTGTTGTGTAGGATGTCAGTATGTATAGTGAAGGATGAATGATGAAGGATTAATGAAGGAATTAACAGCCCACATGCAATAACTCTTATTACGGGGCCAGAGCTCTCAGCTCTGGACCTGTTTTAATGTTCCCCTCTTTTTTCTTCTCCCCCTTAGTGCATACGCTTTTTACGAAACTCGGCCATATGGTAGATGGTCATGAAAAACTATCAAGAAATAATTCTCACAATCTTTCGTCAAAAGGTGGCGCTATAGCACTCAATTGAAAATGCCAACTTTGAACAGGTACAACTCATGCCCTGTTTGACCTACAGCCATGAAACTTCAATATACATATGCGTCTACTCATGATCAACAACTTTCACACTCTGACTTTTGACCTCTGACCTTTAGATCTCCCACCATTTTGAATAATATGAAAAACAGTTAAAACCTATCTCCTCCTGGGATTTTTTAGTAATCTGCACGAAACGTTTTACACATGAACTTTGAACCTATGCCGAAAAACTGATGCAAAAGATTTTCCATAAGTGAAAAAATGAAGCTTTAATGAGCCAATGAATATTGCAGTTTTATGACAATTATTCATCTGCCCCTAACACATACATGCAGACTCACATTTCTTTGAAACTTTGCGGTAATGTTGAGGGTCATTCCAAATATCACTGAAACCAATCTTACTCCAATTGGTCAAAGGGGGGCGCTATAGCGATTTTTTTTAAATGCAAACTTTAAACAGGCAAAAGTCATGCCTCGTTTGGCCGACAGCCATTAAACCTGCTTACACATGTGCCTTGACTCATGAGGAACACATGTATCACGTTAACCAGTAAGCTCCGCCCTTAGATTGTCTGCAATTTTGAGCAGTTTGAAAAACACTTAAACCCAGGATTTTTCAGCTATTTGCGTGAAACTGTATCATCTGTGTGATCTCCTTTTTCACAGGTTCTTTTCTGTTGGTCCAATGGCTTCTCCCTTAAGCGAGTGCCTCACGACCGCAAGGTTGCCGGTTCAAGCCTCACTTGATGCAGACTCATTTAAGTTGAATTGCAAAAAACATGACTGTATCAATGAATACATATGCAAACGGTAAAGATAACATGAAATGCTTATTTGAGAGTATGTTTTTTCAATGTATGACGTACTTCATTGTGAAAATATCCGATCTACAATCTCACAACTTTTCAGATAGCAACGTTTTGTGAGCTTGTAGATCGGCTGCTTTCACTGGTTTCGGTTTCGAGGAGACATACAAT
The DNA here is from genome assembly GCF_963280865.1 of Gymnoscopelus braueri. Classification (NCBI taxonomy): domain Eukaryota; kingdom Metazoa; phylum Chordata; class Actinopteri; order Myctophiformes; family Myctophidae; genus Gymnoscopelus; species Gymnoscopelus braueri. The sequence continues at coordinate 279 of NW_027660583.1, read as the reverse complement.
TTCTCTATTGGTAAATGGTTTGTGAACGAGTGATCTTAGTGTTAGTGAAACAGGGGCTTGGTTCATGACAGAAGGCAAAAGTGTATGATCTTCAACAGACAACTTCAGCCTGGATGAAGCTATAGCACTACTTGTAGTGTCTCGTTCTGTGAGTCCGAAGGTTGAGAGTTTGATTCCTGTCAATGGCAATAGGTTGAGCTGTCTGTTTCTCTCACTCTGTCTGTCTATCTGGCTCTGTCTGTAGGTGGGTCATTCCACTTTTCAATTGCATCGCACAAA